>NC_056743.1:1923403174-1923614670 GCF_019279795.1 Protopterus annectens | reverse complement strand
CAATTAAAATTGCTTTGCACTCTGCACTGCACGTTCAGTTAGATCATTTGACTGAGGATATTCAGGACTACTAGTGACATAGAAATTCCCATTCTTTTGCAAATTTCTGAAAAGGGCTAGTAAATTGAGTACTACTGTCGAAAAGAACTTTGCGTGGACTACCATGAACTGAGTTGACATTTTGGCTTGGTAGTAACAGCAGTGGATGCTAGGTTAGGTAGTAGATCAATCTTAAACCAATTTGAATAAGAGTCTACCAAAACCAAGTAGTGTTGACTGTTCCACTCAAAGATATCAGCTGCAACTGTTGACCAAGGTAGGTCAGGAACTGGATTTAGCTGAAATGGTTCTCTTTGCAAATGAGGTCCAGTACTATTGCATACTGAACAAGATGAACAAGCAGAAAGTATTTTATCGATGTAATGAAGGCCAAAATACTAATTCTCTCGCGGATCCTGGGTGACCACGATGCAAAATCTGGATATACTCTTGTTGTAAGGAAGCCGGAACAATTTTAGGTCCTTTAAAAATAATGCCATCTTCCATCAATTCATCTCTAAGGAAAATAGGTTTGCACTTCAGGTGGTACACTAGATTGCTTTGACAACCATCCATCATTAATGTAGTGATTGAGCTTCTGCAAAATTTGATCAGCGAGTGTCATCTCTCAACTCATCAAGTCTAGTGGTAGAAACATTATGCACTGACATCACATCAAAGTCAAAATTCTCTGCATCAAGCTGTTCTGTCGTATTTCTGGGTGATCCAGATAAGTTATCTGCCAGACAGAGCAATTTGCCTTTCGTGTAGACCATTTTGAAATTGTACTTCTGCAATTTGAGCATCATTCTTTGCAATCTTGCTGGAGCTGAATGCATAGGCTTCTTTAGAATAGTAACTAGAAGTTGGTGGTCAGTCTCAGTCTGTAGAGCTTGACCATAAATATAATCATGAAACTTGGAACATACAAATACTACTGCCAAAAGCTCCTTCTCAATTTGAGCATATTGCATCTCAGTTTGGGTTAATGTTCTAGGTGCATAGGCTACTGATCTGCCCTCCTAAAGTATAACTGCACCAATACCAAATTTTGAAGCATCATAGGAAAGAGCAACTAGTTTGTTCACATCAAAGTATCAATGTCGGGGGGGGGGGGCAATTTTCTTCTTAAGGTCTTCAAATGCCTTCTGGTGCTTTTCCAACCATGACCATGCAACATTTTTGTGCAGTAGCTCTCTTAAAGGTGCTGTCAACTCACTGAAATCTGACAAACTTGCCTAAATAGTTGACCATGCCTAGAAAACACTTTACAGCTTGTACATTATCTGGTGCAGACTGCGATCATGCATGCTCTCACTTCGGCTGCGCTTACAAAATGGCACTAGGGATTACACGTGTCTGGAGTTTATACGTGCACGTACAGCCTTGACATTCTTCTTAAAGATACAGCACACTTGACTTGCACTCTGATCTACAGTCATTACAGCTTGGAAAGGGGCAATTTACTGTCTAGGATCAACAAGTTGCCATACATTATTGTGATAATTTTTTTCACTTTCCTTACAATCAGACATCAGATGCATATATAGGTGGCATGCTTGCTTATGCACATCTGTTAACAGGCAGGTTGAAGTAGGTTACGGTGTTATCTTTCTTTCAGTTTCCTCCTATCATGGCATCAGAGGGTTACCTAGACGGCGGCTGTTTGGGGGTTAGGAGGCATGTTGTATATATAATATAGCAGTGCTTGAAATATATGACTGTGGCCATTTCTGCCTTCACTTACATCAACGGGGATACACAGAATGTGAAGCATCATGTCTGGTGGAGAGGCATAGGGAGACGGGCACTATATACAGATGCAGGATCATGCATCTTCATAAACACTTGTCCTCAGTTCATAGCACACTACTATTTCTCAACTTTTATGGACAGGACTTCTTTCTTCCAAGAAATAAAAAATAAGATTTAATTTCTTTCTTTATTCGTGACTTCTGTTCATCTGATCATCACTGGATCAAACGACTAGAAATGTTTTAAAATGCATCTTAGAGCATCTATAACTCTATGTCTTCTGGGGGACCTGACAGCTCCTCAAAGCTTAATTCAGTTATTTTCTTACACAGTGCAAGCTGGACAGCTGGAAAGTGTTAAAAAGATGCACAAAAAAGCAAAGTCAAAGAATAAGAGTTAATTTCTTTACTTGCTTATGTTTTTTGTTCAGGCCAGCATTGGACAAAAAATATAAAACTCTAAAATACACCCCATTTTAACTCCGCTATTGTACAGCAATCTTGACCAGGGTATGCAGAATGTATGCATAAAAAAGATGAACGGTAAGACAAAATGTGAGAAAAAGATGAAAAAAGTAATTTGATAGCATGAGGAGGTTGGGATGGGTATCACTGGTGGATATGGGGGGGGGGGGTGTACTGTGTGAGAAGTGAGAGAAGTGCAATGGAACCCCTCATCTAGGAAACCATTTCACTTAAGGCCAACACTATAAACAAGATTGTTGCAATGTAACTATATGGTAGTCCATGTGAACGTCTGGTTGTAGCAGGGGCCAACATGGTGTGGTACATAGGCCTGCTGTCATGTACCAGTCTTTGTGAACTACCATTAGAGCTTTCTACCCAAAACTAAATGGTTACCAAGGCGAGCTGTCAGTAACACGATGAGGCTTACACTGGAAGTGGCCAGAGGGGCCCCAATTTGAACTTTGCTGGGGGCCTCCAAAGTGATAACACCAGCCCTAGGTACAGACAAAACAATAAATAAAAACTGGAAATGAAGATGCAAAAAGGGGAAGAGATGACTTGAGAATATTCGTAGTAAATGCAACGGCATTCCAAGTAATATCAGAGGTGTGGTAGTGACCGAGTGGTGTACATAAAAAGTACTGAGGTTATATGTTTGTTAGATACAAGATATGTGAAGGGGAAAAAAGGAAAAGAACTGAAGCAATATGGGGTAAGATGATTATATGGTCAGTGAGGAGTAATGGGCACTCAGGAACAATTTTTTTAAGCGAAGTCAGATGCTGGATATGATGGCAATGGTACCTGGAAAACTAGTGGTATATTCATACGAGAAAAGACTACAAGAAAAAACTAGCAAAGATAGAGTTTTCACTGTGTGATATCTTAAACCTCCTGTAATAGATGCCCATGGGATATATATGCAAATGACCAAGGACATCAAGTGTCTCATGGCCCTGAATGCCCACGACTCTCCACTCTTCATAGTTTTTACAGTTAAGTAGTGTACTTGTCCTGAACTAAATAAAGGCGAAACAAACATATATACCCTTTCCTACTGAATCTATTACTTCTCTGTTACTACCCCCCAACTCCCCCCCCTGTTGATTTAGAACAATTTTAAACAACTTGAACATCGACCACTATGGGTAAGTGAAACTTGCACAACTGCACTATGTTCATCACTCCCACTGCTGCAGTAGCCTTAGGGGTATAGGAGTTGATGATTAAAACCTATCCAACCAGGCAAGAGGAAGGCTATGGATCCAGGAGACCCTGGAAAAAAAGAAGTTAGATGGAACGTTATGGTGAGTACATGAGTAGTTGTACTTCATTTTTCCTGCAACTTGTGGGTATACGGATCCGTATCGGATCCTGAGCCGGCAACTTTTTTCTAGCATCTGCTCCAAGCAACGAGCTCCTCCCCTTACCCATAATGCCCTACCATCTCCCATCTTCCCTCAGATCGAGTTTGCTGCAACTAACATATATGCAACTCAACCCAATAACCAACCTGAAAACAGGATAAGGTCCGGGGGATGGAGGGAGGGAATGTTTCAGAAAAATGAAGTGTAACTACTCAGATGGAACTTTATGGTGAGTACATAACTTCTTTATCTGAAGTAGTTAACTTCATTTTATCTGCAACCTGTGGGACAGAGTCCCCAGCTACTCAGATCCTGGGAGGCCCTTATGGAAGGATATTCCTGAGCACCGCAGAGCCAAAGGATGCTCTACCCCTCGAAATCAGATGCAATTTGTAAAGGGAAATTAAGGTATGTGAATTGGACCATGTAGCTGCTGTGCAAATATTGTCCAAAGGTACCCTGGACCAAAAAGCAGCAGAAGTCGCCATGGACCTGGTAGAGAGAGCCTTAACTATACCAGGAGGAGATAAACCTTTTGCTTTGTAAGCATGTGAAATGCAAAGAGTGATCCATCTGGCTAAAGAAACTTTAGAAATAGCTTGGAAAAGGAAACAAACAATTGGTCAGTCTTGTGGAAAGACTTCATTTTATGAAGATAAAAACAAAGGTGCCTATGAACATCTAACAAATGGAGTTTGTATTCACCTTTATTTTGAAAGTTGGGAAAGAAAATGGGCAGATTAATGGACTGGTTTATGTTTGCTTCAGATGCCACTTTAGGCAAGAAGGAAGGGTTAGTATGTAGGGAGACCCTATCCTTATGGAAGATCAAATACGGAGGCACGGCAGACAGAGCTTGAAGCTCAGAAACTCTCCTAGCCGATGTGATGGCGACTAGGAAAGCTGTCTTCCAGGACAAAAATGTTTAAGTCCACCGAAGCTGCGGGTTCAAAAGGAGGGGCTACCAATGCCTGTAAAACAAAAGTAAGGTCCCAAGGAGGTACAGAATCCTTGACAGGGGGCTGTAGCAGAAAAGTACCTTTAAGAAAAAGCTTACACAGCCTAGAGGACGCTAAGGCCATGTCTTCGCCAACGTGAAAACTGGAAATGGCTGCCAATTGTACATCCACTGTGGAGGAACTAGCTCCTTGCTGAAAGATACCAGACAAAGTCCAACACCACTGGAACAGGAGCTGTAAAGGGATCTACTTCACTCTGAAGCCCAAATGGAAAAGCGCTTCCATTTACTGCAATATAGTTTTCTAGCGGAATCTTTAAGAAGAGGCCGCTAGAATCGATTTGACCTGGGATGACAGACCGGGAGTCCTAGCAATTAACGAAACTGGAGCAACCATGCTGTTAGCTTGAGGCTGCCCAGATCGGGTGGACGTGTCCCCGACAAATGGGAAATCTGATCAGGGCAGGGATCCAGAACCCACGAGGGAGATAATAGATGAGACCAAAGGAATGGGAAGCAAACCGGACTAGGCCAGAACGGGACAATGAGGATCACTTTGCACCGTAGTCTGCAAACTTTCTGAAGAAACTTCGTAATGAGTGGCAATGGTGGATAAGCATACAAAAGCCCAGGGGGCCAAGCATGGACTAGAGTCTCTGGACACTTCCCATGGTGAGGGAATCAGAGCTAAGAACTTGCTGCACTTCGCATTGGAAGGAGATGCGAAGAGATCGCAGCAAGGCTGATCCGATGCCAGGAAAATCTCCTCCGCTACTGACTGTTTCAGAGACCACTTGTAAGGCATCAGAATGGCCCGGCTCAATCTGCCCGCTAAAATGTTGGAGCGCCCTGGGATGTGTGTTGCTATCAGACACCGACCAGTGGAAATTGCCCATTCCCACACTCTCATGGCCTTGTGATAGAGGGTAGGATCTGAATTCCCCCCTGCTTGTTGATATACCAGACAACCAACATGTTGTCTGACTGAATTGCAATCAATCTGAGAGGGAGGACTGTGTGAAAGGCTTCCAGCGCTAAAAGCACTGCCCTCATCTCTAGAACATTTATGTGCAAATTGGTCTCTGTCTGGGACCACGTGCCTTGGACTGTCCTTCTCAAACAGTGTCCCCCCACCCAAGTTGGGAGGTGTCCGTGGTCACTGTGGTTTGGACTGAGGGTGACGCAAATGGGCGTCCTGTTGATATCTCCGGTGAAGTTAACCACCAAAGAAGAGATGTCCTGCAGACGTGACTGATCATGATCAGAAATTCCATGGGTAGGTCTAGCCAGGACCACTGGACAGCCAGAGTCCATTGAAGAACCAGCATGTGAAGGCATGCATACGGGAGAATAGATATAGCGGCAGCCATGGAGTCCAGAGCACGGAGAACCTCGCTCGCCTTTGAAGACTGAGAGTTTGCTATCTGAGCTATGTGGCCCCTGAGATGTAGAATCCTGTCTGGAGTTAGGAATACATTCACCTGCAAAGTGTCTAACCGTGCCCCAAATGAAGTCTAGAACTTGTACTGGTTGCAAACGGGATTTGTGAACATTGACTATAATTCCCAGTAGGTCTGCTAACCGAATGAACTAATCTCGGGCCAGACACAAGTGATGCTTGTTGTGCGCAGCGAAGAGCTAGTCATCCAGGTAAGGAAATACCTGAATACCCTGAAGCCTCTGGTGGGCCGCTACAACTGCCATTACCTTGGTGAACACCCTGGGGGCTGTGGTGAGACCAAAGGGTAGGGCCCTGAACTGAAAGTGACTGGCTCCCAGCTGGAAGCGCAGAAACCTCCTGGAGCTTCTGTGTATTTTGATGTGGAAGTAAGCATCCTGAAGGTCTAACAAGCACACCCAGTCGCACTCTTGGAGAGAAGGTAGAATGGACTGTAGAGTGAGCATCAAGAATTTCTGTTTTGCTACCAACAGGTTTAATTTTGGCAGGTCTAGAATGGGCCCTTAGGTCCCCTGTCTTTTTTGGCACCAAAAAGAACCTCGGGTAGACACCTAATCCAGATTGATTTTTTTTTTTTGGGGGGGGGGGGGGGGCTTTTCGATGGCTCGTTTGAGAAGCAGCTTTGAAACCTCTAGAGCTGCGGCCTCCCTGTGAGTGGGTGGAACATCCGGGAGGGGTTTTGTAATTTTGGAGGGATAATGAAAGGAATAGAGTAACCTCTGGATATTATCTGAAGAACCCAGCGAACTGTCGTAATGGACTCATATGCCGCTGGGTGTAAGGACAATCGCCTCCCGACTGCCTCCAGAGTAGGACAGTCAGGCAACCCCTCAGGGCTGCTGACCGGGTCTATCAGAAAAGGGTTCCCTAGACCCGAAATTCCTGGGACCCGCTCTACCTCTGGGTCTGTGTCGATCTTGTCCCCCTCTTCCTCTGGGGGAATAGCTGTCCTGAGAATCCCGGGAAAACAGATTTTCGGAACCACATCTTCTGCCCTCTGATTCCTAGAGAAGGACTGCTGAGGGTCAGAGAAGTGGACTCTGATGGCAAAGTCTTCCCATCATTTTCGCTCTGGACCAGTGTGTCACGTACTGACTTCCCAAAGAGGGAACAGCCGTCGTAGGGAGAGTTGATAAAAGACACCTTGAAAGGGTCCGCGAACTGACACAATCTGAGCCAGGCATGAAGCCTCATGGCTATGCCTGTCCCAGCCGCTCTAGCTGCTCCTTCTGCGGCGTGGGAAAGCAGCCGCATAGATGTATTTGAGACCGACTTGAGTAGACATTTTTGCCGAGAACAGCTGTTTGTCCTGCGACGATAAAGACTCTGGGGGCGACTCAGCAAATTCCAAAGCAAGGTCTCGCTGAAGTAGAATCACATGTGCCAAATAATTCAGCGCACGGATAGTAAAGGTCGCTGAAGAGTATACGCGTCCCAAACCTATCCACCGAACTGGACTCCTTGTCTGGAGGGTGGACTAAGGAACTCTCCTGTGCTAGTTCCTTCTTTGTGGCCGCTGCGACCAACATAGCATCAACTGGGGCTCCTTTCGACCAGGGTAGTCTATCCGAAGGAGGAGATAAGACCTTGTCAGGACATTTAGGGATGGGCTCCACGGTGTCTGGCTCCTTCCATGCCCTCGGGGTGATGAGGTCCACCAAGGGGTCTGCTGGTGGGAACACCCAAGAAGTAGATGGGCCCGTGCCAAAGGCCTCCAGGAACACGGACTCATCCCCAAAAGGTTTTGGGACTGACTAACCTCCCCTCTGGCGGAGGATTTCCATAATGTCTCCGAAGGAGACTTCTTCGGGAGGTGACCTGGGGGAACCTTCTCCATCTAAGTCAGTGTCAGGGGTGAGGGACTCGGGGGGTCCGATAAAAGTGACTCCTTTTGCACTTGTGGTGGCCCTCTTTAGTGGGACTTTCCGAAGGGGATCCACGAGCCGCAGGGGTTTCCTTGGGGAAAATAACCTGTGAATACTCTGTCCCTGAGACAGGATGAAGGGAGTCATTGCCAAATCCAAGGGGGCCTGAGTGGTATCAAGAGGGAATGGGCTGGGGTCTCAATCCCTGGGAGAGAACCCTCTCCACCACTTGGAAGGCCGAAGGAGAAGTCCTCCCCGGATCTGAAGCTGAGACCGGAGCCGAAGACAGGGTAGCCTGAGGTCTGAGGGAATGGGTCGGGTCCGAAGAATCCATTCCCCCGGGTCAGACTCCCTGTCCGCGGCTCCGAGAGTCACTCAGATCCAAGGAACGCAAGGTAACAGCCTGAGTAGAGGTTGGAGGAACCATCGTTGCCAAGCTACCAGCTCCTAAGAACCTTGGATCCAAAAGCCCCAAAGCACGGATCGGGGAAGGAAAGATGGGGCAGAAGAGAGGCGTGGAGGTCGCCCCTCCAGAGAGAGACCTGGCAAGACTCTCTTCTGAATTTGGGTCTGAAGAAATCTCTGCATCATCCTGTCCATATCCATGTCCAATAGGCTCAGAGTCGACCTCGAAGAGGCTACCGACTCGGATCTGGCTGGTCTGCACAGAGAGGTGGAGGGCCTCAGGTCCGAATGTTCCAACGGCTCCGGTGAGAAACGTGGTGACCGGAGCTGAGGAGAAATAGGCCTCATGGTCTTGGATGGAGGGCTGAGAAAGAGCTCCCTGTCTGGGGATCGCTTGCGATACCAGTCTTTCTTTTTCTCCCTTTCTTCTCTGCGTCTTTCCTTTTCCTTCTCTTTTTCTTTATCTTTGTCAGACTCGCTGACTGAAGATCTGTCCTTAGAGGACTCATAACTAGACGAAGAGGGAGGTTGAGTCCCTGTCTGGGGAGGTGCACTAGCGACAGAGGCAGAATCCAGCATGGCAACGGGGAGAAGGCCTTTGGTAACTAGCTTGGCCTTGCGGTCCCCAAGGGCCCTGGGGTTGAAGCCTGAACAGATAGCACACTGGGTGGATAAATATGCCACTCCTAGACATATCACACACAGAGTGTGACCATCAGCAGGGGAAAGCTTATGGCCACACTCTGTACACTTTTTGAGCACAGGCTTTGGCTGATCAGCCATAATCCTGCACTCAAAGGTAAAGGTACTACCTTCCCAACAAAAAAACACACACACACAGGTAGGGGAAGGGCAGGCCCGAGTACTATTCTACTACAAAAAAAAAAACGTTACTTATTTTTTTACATTAACTACCAACGCGTTGCTACAGAAGGAGGAAGGGTAATCTTACACAAGCACACTATACTAGATATAATCAACAGTTTCCACTTACTATCCCTTTTTTAGCTCAGAGCAAAGGAGACCACGATGCACACTACTGGTGCGGCAAACGAGATCTGAGGGAAGATAGGAGATGGTAGGGCATTATGGGTAAGGGGAGGAGCTCGGAGCTTGGAACAGATGCTAGAAAAAAGTTGCCGGCTCGGATCCGATATGGATCCGTATACCCACAGGTTGCAGATAAAATGAAGTTAACTACTTCAGATTGGTCCTACTAAAGCAAGTCCTAGATTTAAACAAAATACAGTATTTAATTTTGTGTAAAGGTACAGAGGGCCATGTAGCTGTCTCTAGAGATTCCAGAATCCACACTTTTCCAATTTGCCTACAAAGCATACACAGCCCTCCAACAGTGGTCCTTAAACCTGCGTGAAAGTGATTTATATCAGTGGGTGTAACAAAAAGCAATAGCAGAGAACAATCAGCAACTGGTCTGTTTGACATGGATTGCTCCATCTTACTACCAATATAAGAAATAAACTGATGGGCTTTTCTAAAGGACTTTCTGTCAAGATAGTACCTGAGCTGCCTTACGCATGTCGAGAAGATGAATGATCTTTGCACCAAGATTCTAAAGGCTAGAAAAGAATGGGAGACTAATGGCTTGATTCAAAATACAGCTGCGTAACACTACCATAACAGTAAATGTCCTTCACTTCACTGTTGCAGTACTTTGTACTCTTTACAAAAAGGATCCCCCTTCCAAGGGTAGCCCAACGTCCGGCCAGTATAATAAAGCCTTTAGGTTAGAATAGGGATGCCGTACATCACATGTATGCTCGCTGCGGACAGCTTAGGGCATAAATGTGACTTGGGGATGTACCATCCTCAGAAGTGAAAATCCCCATGAGGAATAACAGTCTAAGGATACAAAGAGGAACGAGTATATCCAGAAGGAG
Organism: Protopterus annectens; assembly: GCF_019279795.1. Classification (NCBI taxonomy): domain Eukaryota; kingdom Metazoa; phylum Chordata; order Ceratodontiformes; family Protopteridae; genus Protopterus; species Protopterus annectens. The sequence continues at coordinate 1,923,604,454 of NC_056743.1, read as the reverse complement.
AAAAGGAAGGCAGCAAGTAAAGCAACAGTTGTGTACATGTACCATAAATGTAGATCTTAGAGTGTATTCACTGTTGCAGTCATCACCTGTGGGTTATCCCTGCTGTGGTAACCCTCGGCCAGCCTGAATACCAGAGTCGATGTTTTTCTGAGTCAGCTGCAGTCGCCTGTAGTCCGACGTCAGGGTCGCCAGTGCTATAAAGCAAGGCAGCCGATGTCATTACATCAGTTTTTCTGGCCCTAACCCTTCAGAAGCACAAGGAAACAAGGTAAGTTGGTCCTGGTGGCTAAAAGCCACCATGGGAAGCTTATGTCCCCCTAGGGAAGAGGATATAAGGGGGATGGAGAGAAACCAGGACTGCAACAGTGAACACACTCGGAACATTTACGTTTATGGTAAGTGTACACAACTGTACTATGTTCGTGTTTCACTGTTGCAGTCATCACCTGTGGGAGGATTCCCAAAGCTGAGGAGAGGGGTGGAAGGATAGGTTAGAGCCCTAGGCATGGGTCAGCAAGCCCTGCATAACTGCAGAGGCAAACCATGCCTTAGACTTAGAAAAAAAAAGAGGTAGGTGGTAATGCTTTGTAAAGGTATGGACAGAGGTCCACATAGAAGCTTCCAACATGTCCCTGGTGGGGACTCCTCTGAGGAAGGCTGTGGAAGTGGAGGCTGCCCTAGTGGAATGGGTATGAATAAACTTTGGGGGGGGGGGTTCCCATGTAGTCTGTAGCAGAAATGGATAAAGTGCGATTTCCATTTGGAAATGGTGTGCTTGGAAATGGGCTTACCCTCTGCCCCTGGGGCAAAGCTGACAAGCAGCTGGTCTGTTTTTCTGAAGGGTTTAGTACAGTCCAGGTACTATCGGAGTTGTCTGTGCACATCTAGCGAGTGCAGAATTCTTTCCCCTTGTTTTGAGGGTTGGGAAAGGTGGGTAGGTGTATAGCCTGGTAGTGGGTCACATAAGATATCACCTTGGGCATAAAGGAGAAGTTTCCTCAGGGAGACCCTGTCTGCATGGAAAATGATGAAGGGCAACAGCCATGAGTGCCTGAAGTTCCGAAACCCTTCTGGCTGAGGTAATAGCTAGAAGAAAAGCAGTCTTCCAGGAGAGGTATATCAATTCTGTTGAAGCAGCAGGTTCAAAAGGAGGCAAGGTTAGTTTTTTCTAAAACATAATTCTTGTCCCAGGCTGGCATGAGAGGCCTTCTGAGAGGCCTTCTGGGAGGTTTGATATTAGAAGCCACACTGAGGAATTGTTTACTCAAAGGATGAGAGAAGAGGGGTAGGTCTGAATCATAATGGGCTGAAATGGCTGAGGCATGGATTTTAATAGAAGAGAAGGAGAAGCCACTATTGAGTAACTCGGCTAGGTAGCCCAAGATAAGAGGTATGGAAGGATGTGGGGTATTGGCCCCTCTGGACTGGCTCCAGGAGCAGAATCTTTTCCATTTCCCTGCATAAGATTTTCTGGTGCTGGGCCTTCCAGCCTCTGTGATAATGTGTAGAACCTGTTTGCTTAACAGGTACTCCTTGTTAGCTTTTTAAAGTATAAGTCATGCTGAAAGATTTAGAGTCTGCAAATCTGGATGCAGTATCTCCACCCTCCCCCCACCTGGATCAAGAGAGGTCTGAGCTGAGGGGAAGCTGCTTGGGAGCTGTAAGGTCAAGATGCGCAGTAAAAGGGACCAATGCTGTCTGGGCCAATCTGGAGCAATGAGGATGGCCTTTGGTCTCTCCTCCCTTATTCTGATTAGAACCTTGGGAATAAGAGGGAACGTGTACACAAAGAGGGAGTGTTCCAGGGGAAGTTCAAGGCATCCACCCTCCATGCTAGGAGGTGATACTCCCTGGTACAGAACTTTTGCAGCTGGTGTGTGCGGTGCGAAGCCAAAAAAAAAAAAAAAAAAAAAAAACAAGAGATCCACCTCCTGAGTCCCCCACTCCAGAGTGATATGCAGAAAGATTTTCCTGTGAAGCTCCCATTTGTGAGGGTCCAGTAAGATCCCTGGTAGGTATTGGGCAATTAGGTGTAGACCCATGGAGGCAGCTGTCAGCCAGAGGTTCATGGCTAACCTACACAGAGGGTAGGATTGGGTCCCCCTGTTTGTTGATATACCACATTACTGTGGTGCTGTCTGTTTTTATAAGGAGAACCCCTGGCCTGAGATGGGGTTTGAAGGATGTCAGAGCTTTTTGTACTACCATCAATTCTTTGATTGATGTTTAAGGGAAGGTGCTGGGCATCCCAAAGACATTGGGTGCACCCGCTTGCTAGGTGTGCGCCCCAAGCAATGTCTGAGGCTTCAGTGGTAATGCTCTGGCCTTTAGGGCAGAGGATGAAGGGAAGACCCTTGTTTTTGGCACAGGCCTCTGCCCACCAGAGAAACTCGTCCCTTATACATGGGATCAGGGGGAGAGAGGTCTCTAGAGACTGAGTGCAGACAGCAAAGGTTCTTTAGATGCCACTGAAGTTCATGTGAAGCCTGGCCAGAGGAATTAGAAGGATGCAAGACATCATGTATCCCAGGGCTTGCAGGAAAGTCCTCGCAGTGAGGTGACTTCTGGAAGCCAGCTGGGTAAAGTAGAGAGGCAGGAAGCTGTTTTTCTGGGGACAGGAAGGGTCATTTGGGATGCTGCGTCTAGCAGAGCTCCCAAGAAAAATTATTTTCCTGGTGGGAGTTTGCTTTGATTTCTTCTCGTTGATGGTGAACCCTAGGAAAGTTAGGAGGGATTTGACAAAGAGAAGGTCCTGGAATAGTTTTTCTTTGCACTCTGCCTGAATGAAGCAGTCGTCCAGATAAGGGTAAATCTGTACATTTCCCAGTCTGCAAAATGCTGAGGCCGGGGCTAAGCATTTGGTGAATACTCTGGGTGCAGTAGAGAAGCCAAAGGGCAGCGCAAAGAACTGAAAGTGTGTTCCTGCTCTGAAGCGCAGGAATTTCCTGCAGGATTTCCTTATGGGGATGTGGAGGTAGGCATCTTTTAGGTCTAGGGTCACTAACCAGGCATTTTTTGTTAGTATAGTCAGCAGCTGCTGCAAAGTTAGCATTTTGAATATGGGGACCACCAGAGAGGTGTTCAGAATGGATAGATCCAGGATGGGGCACCAAGTGCCCTCTTTTCTGGGAACAAGAAATAGTCTGGAATAAAAGGCTTTGCCTGTTTGATCTGAGGGGACAGCTTCTACTGCCGCCTGGAATATGAGAGTTTGGACCTGTTTCAATGCCTCTGCCCACTGATTTGGAAGAAGTCTGGGTACCCTCTTGGAATTGGGAGTTCGCTGAAAGAGAATTTGTATCCCTGAAAATTATCTTTTAAGACCCATTGGTCCTTTGTTACAGAAAACCAATTTTCTTTAAAAGAGGGACAGCCTTCCTCCTAGCTTTTGGTGAGTGAAGGGAGGGCGGGGGGGGGGGGTCATTGTGAGTTTTTGCCACAGAAGGGTGGCTTAGAACTCCCTGCCTTTGGGACGGAAGTGGTCCACTGTTTGCTTCTCTGCTGGCCCTGGAATAGGGGCCTGGATGGTCTGTCCCTGCAGGGCTTACCTTGGCCCTCTCTGCTAGGTGCAGGGAAGGACCTCTGCTTAGAAAGAAAGTTCCTGCTGAACCTGGGAGGTTGAACCGGATGGAAATCTATTACTGTTTGCATAGCATTTGCTTTGTCGTCAATCTTTTTAAGCACCTCTTCTGCTTTTACTCCAACAAGCGCTCCTTATCCAAGGGTGCATCAATACGTTTAGACTTGACATGAGTAAGGGAGAGGTTGTTCCTTCAGCCATGCATGCTTCCTAATGACAGATATTGACACTGCTGCCCTGCTACAGGCTTCTATGGCATCACATCCACAGTGTGAGTGTTTGGCCACTTGACAAGCAGATTGCAGTAAATCTGCTAACTCTTTTGATCTGGCACAGTCAGGAAAGGTAAAAATATTTTGTTTTAATAGTTGCAAAGTGTGTTGCTGATATTTTAACATATGGAACTGACAACTGAGTGCTTTGATAGCTAAGGCTGCAGAGGTAAATACTTTTTTACCCCATCTGCCCAGAGCTCTGGAGTCCTTGTCAGAAGGAATAGAATTCCTGGCAGAACTAGTATTAGCTCTTTTAGGTCCCTGAGTAATGACCTCTAGGTCTGCAGCAGGATTTCTGTACAGGTATTTGTGAAAATCCGGTAGTCTGTAATACCTATCAAGTTTACTGGGAGCAGGTGAGAGAGCGTCTGGGGCGAAGCTGGAGTCATGGAAAACATCATCCACCACTTCTAAAATGGGGGGGGGGGGGATGGCCAGGGATCTGGTGCTGGGGTAGGTCCAGAAACTTTCCAAGTCTTTTCTTAGACTGGGGAAAGTCCTGAGAATCCCATTGGAAATGTTCCCTGAGGGTGCGAAAGGTTTCCCCAAAGGAAAGGTCCTCTGGAGGGGAGGCAGAAGGGATGGATTCCTCTGCATCAGAGTCCTCATAAGCACTCAGAGGTTGCTGTTCCTCTTCAAAATCTGAATAGTCAGATTCCTAAGAATCCTGTTCTGTCACAATTTCTGGAGAAGTGTGCCTTTTCCTTTTAGAAGTTGTGGCCTGACTACCCTGGATAAGGGAGGTGAGGTCTTCTGCCATTTTAAGCATTTGTGCTTGGGGTGGTGGCTTCTAGGCCTGAGAGAATCTGTCAGTCTGAGAGAAACTGTAGTCATATGAGAAGACATTGTCTTTTGTCTAGATTGGGTAGTGTGAAAGGCCTCCTCGAAAGATGGTGCCCACATCGCAGCTCCAGACCTAACCAAGGCAGAGACAGCCAAAGCTCGGAAGACTAAGCTTTCTGCAGCATACCGGACTCTGAACGGGTCTCGGTAGAGGCCTGTGGAGATATCAAAATGGGCATCAGGGAATGCAAAAGCACCTCACTGAATTCCGGAGAACTGACTACCTGCTTAAAGGTAGAGTCATTAGAAAGCTTAGCCTTGTGTGGTCAGTTTCTATCTTTATCTCTGCGTTTTTTCAGAATGCCCACGGATTGTTGGCTGACAGACGCCATATCGGAATGCGAAGACAGAACATGAAAATAGTCTACAATAAGAGCTCAATGGCGAATGGTTCTCACATTAAAGAGGGCACAGAACAGGCAACGGGGGACGTCATGGTCTGGGCCCAAACAAGTGACGCAGTAAGAATGGAAGTTTCGGTGTGGGATCTGCTTTCCACAGGTGAGACAATTAACTTTTTCGGACATCAGTTAGTGCAAGAGAAAAGGGTACTCAACGGGGTGCTTAGCTTTAGATGTTTTCAGCTAAAATTCGAACTCTAGTAGCGACCGAACGGCACTCGTGCGAACTGCTTCTGATACAGGCTCAGTGGCAAGAAAGACTGATGTAATTATGTTGGCTGCCTTGCTTTGTAGCACCAACAACCTGATGTCAGACTACAGGCAACTGCAGCCTACGCAGAAAAAAGTACAGTTTTGTACCTACCATAAATGTAGATGTCCGATAGGTACGCATCTGCAGTCATAACATATGGGTTGTCCTGCCTCAGGCAGCCCTTCGGTCGGCCGGATTCCAAAGTCTGGGTCTGGCCTCGGCTGATGTCGCACTTTCCCCGACGTCAGAGCGTCTGGGGTATAAAAGCATCAGCCGACGCCATTTTCCTCTGTTTCTTGCCCCAGATGCCCTCTAGGAAGGCCAAATTTGGAGGAATGCAATAAATTCCAAACATTTTCCAAAATATATACATATATATACAAACAAATACACCATAATAGATCCCCCAGTTAGCTAATGGAGGGGTAAGCACCCTAGGAATACCACAGAGGGAAGGAGGGAGGGTAAACCTGACTGCAGATGCATACCTATCGGACATCTACATTTATGGTAGGTACAAAACTGTACTATGTCCTTCAAGGATGCATCTGCAGTCATAACATATAGGTAGAATACCATAGCCAATCTGGGGGAGGAGGTACTAAGAAAAGGATGGTGTAGTTAAGATACCCTGCAGGACTGCTGTAGCAAAACCTGCTCTGGATCTGGAGTATAAAGGTAAATTGTAATGCTTGGCAAATGTATGCACGGAGCTCCATGTAGCAGCTTCTAAAATGTCCTTGGTAGCCACCCCTCTTAGGAAGGCTGTAGTGGTGGCTGTGGCCCTTGTGGAATGAGGCCTAATGTTTGCAGGAATCGCCTTTCCATGAAAGGAGTAACAAAATCGAATGCAATTTCCTATCCACTTTGAAATTGTCTGTTTGGAAATTGCTTTTCCTTGTGCCCCAGCAGCATATGCTACAAGGAGTTGGTCAGTCTTTCTGTAACTTTTAGTTCTGTCCAAGTAGTAGCGTAGTTGTCTGTGTATATCCAGAGTGTGTAGAAGTTTTTCCCCTTTATTTTGTGGATTGGGGAAGAAAGTAGGCAAGTGAATAGCTTGGTTCAAGGATACCCTAGATACCACCTTTGGCATAAAAGTAGGATTGGTTCTCAATGAAACTCTGTCCTGATGGAAGATAAGAAATGGCTGTACTGCCATTAAAGCTTGTAACTCAGATACTCTTCTTGCTGAAGTTATGGCCAGAAGGAATGCAGTTTTCCAAGACAGAAACTGTAAATCCGCCGATGCTGCTGGTTCAAAGGGAGGAAGTGCTAGTTTCTTCAGCACAAAGTTGAGATCCCAAGTAGGTAAAGGGGGTTTCCTTGGAGGATTTATGTTTTTGATTCCTCTCAGAAATTGCCTGAGGAGGATGCGAGAAGATAGGTGGATCAACATTGTATTCTGCTGAAATTGCTGAGGCATGAACCTTAATGGAAGAATAGGACAGGCCATTGTGGAACAATTCTGCTAAGTATTCCAGAATATGTGCCATGCTCGCCACTGTCACATCTAAGCCTTTTGTATTGTTCCAAATGAAAAATCTTTTCCATTTTGCTGAGTATGTCTTCCTTGTGGAAGGCCGGCGAGCTTCCATAATAATGTCCTTTACTCTCTGTGATAAGTTATTTTGAGGGTGGCTTATGGAATTTTCCAGGCAGTTAGCTGCAATGTTTTCAAGTTGGGATGCATGATCTTGAAATTGTTCTGCGTCAGAAGTGGCCATAGGGGGAGAGGCCACGGTTTTGTCTGTGACATGCTCCTCAATAGGGGGTACCAGTGCTGCCTTGGCCAGTCTGGAGCTATCAGAATCACTCTTGGCTGTTCTGCCCTGATCTTCCGTAAAACCTTGGACATTAATGGGAGAGGTGGGAAGGCATAGACTTTTAGAGCTTTCCAGCTGAAGGAGAGAGAGTCCACCCTCCAAGCTTGTGGGTGGTATGTCCTTGAGCAGAATGTCTTCAGTTGATGATTGTGGGGCAAGGCGAACAGATCTATCTCCAGCTTTCCCCATGCTTGTGTAATGAGGAGAAAGATGTCTGGGTGTAGCATCCATTCGTGTGCATCCATGGTAGTTCTGCTTAAGCTGTCTGCCAGTGCATTTTCTTTCCCTGGCATGAACTGGGACTGCAGTTGGATATTGAGTTTCAGGCATAGTTCCCATAAATTCATGGCCAGCCTGCATAGAGGGTAGGAATGCGTGCCCCCTTGCTTGTTTATGTACCACATGACTGTGGTGTTGTCTGTCCTTATTAACAGGTGGCCTTGATGGAGGAAAGGTTTGAAGGCCTCGATTGGGTGCATCATTGCCAGCATTTCCTTTTGGTTTATGTGCATGCGCAACTGCCCTTGATACCATAAGCCTTGGATACTTTTGCCCTCCATGTGTGCTCCCCATCCTCGGTCTGAAGCGTCCGTGGTGATGGTTTGTTTTGTTTTTAGTTTGTTGAAAGGCAACCCTCTGTTGGACTAGCAGGCTTGAGCCCACCACAGGAATTCCTTTTGAAGGAAAGGAATGATTGGTATCAAAGTTTCCAAACTGTGACTGTGCTGAGACCATACACTCCTTAGGTACCATTGTAATTTTCTCATATGCAGCCTGGCTTGTGGAATAAGAATTATGCAGGATGCCATGTAACCCAGGGCCTGCAGGATTTTCCTTGCAGTTAGCTGAGTTTGTCTTGTCAGATTCATGAAGTAAACCGGAAGTTGTTTTTGTTTTTCTTCTGTGAGAAAGGCCATTTGGGTGGTTGTGTCTAGATCTGCACCCAAAAAACTTATCCTTTGGGATGGAACAAGTCTTGATTTTTGGATGTTGACTGTGTATCCCAAGGCCTGTAATAGGTGGATAGCATAATCCAAAGTCCTTTATCAAATTTTTCTTGTTGTCCGCTTGTATAAGGCAGTCGTCCAGATATGCGTAGATTTGAATCCCCTGAAGTCTGCAGTGTGCAATTACTGATGCCAGGCATTTCGTGAATACTCTGGGCGCAGTAGATAAGCCAAAGGGCAATGCTGAGAATTGATAATGCGCTGATCCTGCAAGAAATCTGAGGTGTCTTCTGCAACTTTGCCGAATAGGGACATGCAGGTACGCCTCCTTGAGATCTAGAGTCACCAGCCAAGACTCCTTGCCCAGCATGGGAAGAAGTTGCTGTAGGGTCAGCATCTTGAACTTTGGCACAATGAGGTAAGTATTCAGTGTGGACAGGTCGAGAATAGGCCTCCATTGATTTTCTTTTCTTGGAACAAGGAATAATCTGGAGTAAAATCCTTGGCCTTGTTCTGAAAGAGGTACCTTTTCTATGGCTTTCATTTGTATTAAGTTGTTGATCTGTTTTAAAGCCTCTGCCCTCCGATTTGGTGGCAGGTTTGGCATTCCGTTTCTTTTTGGCAAAGTGTAAAAGTGGAACCTGTATCCTTTGTCTATTATTTGCAGTGTCCATGTGTCCCTTGTAATGTAATGCCATTTTTTTGAGAATAAAGAAAGCTTTCCGCCCAATGGTGCTTCCAACTGAGCCCTGGTCGGCGGAATCAAAGGAAAGTCATTGAGTCTGTCCAGGTGTAGTAGATGTTGTTGCTGTTCCTGCACTACCTCTCTGGTTGGTAGGCTGCCACTGACGGCCTCTGTAGGAGCCTCTAGCTTGCCCTCTACCTCTGGGACGCCTGTTCCTGCCCCTCTGGGATCTGTCAGAGTCTGGAAAGGACCAATTCTTAGTAGGCCAGTTTCTGCTGAATCTCGGTGGTTGTGCTTGCAAGAAGTCCTTAACTGTTTGCACAGATTTTGCCTTTTCTTCAAACTTCTTTAAGACCTCCTGAGCCGAGGAACCAAATAATTTTTGTTTTTCCATTGGAGCATCCAGGAGCTTAGCTTTAACATGGTCTGGTAAAGATTGTTCCTTTAACCAGGCATGCCTACGAATAACTGCCCCAGTCATAGCTTACCTACATGAAGCTTCCAGTGCATCATAACCACATTGCAAAAAATGATTACTAACCTGCTGTGAGTTATGTACCAGATCCTGAAGGGATTTACGGTCAAGGGGTTCAGAAGAGGAAAGCTTCTTATGCAATTCATCTAACAAATACTCTTGGTACTGCATCATATGAAATTGACAATTCAATGCCCTCATGGAAAGAGTTGCAGAAGTATATACCTTCTTTCCCCATCTCTCTAAAGCTCTAGACTCCCTTTCAGAAGGTAGAGGACTTTTGGCAGTGGCAGCTGCAACCCCTTTTGGGCCCTGAGAAATAGGATCTGGGTCTGCAGAATAGGCCTTGTACAGATGTAGATGAGAATCCGGGACCCTGTAGTATTTATCAGGTTTGGCAGGAGCCGGAGGGAGAGAATCAGGGGCTGTACTAACATCATTGTATACATCATCAATAACATTCAAAACAGGAGGTATGGCTAAGGGCCTATGCTGAGGTAAATGTAAAAAGGTCCTTAATCTCTTTCTAGAATCAGAAAATTCTTGACCCTGCCATTGAAAATGTTCTCTCAGAGTGCAGTGTCTCACCAAAGGAAAACTCTTCAGAAGGGGAGGCCAAAGGGATAGATTCTTCAGCATCAGAATCCTCGTAGGCCGAATAAGCCTCCTCCTGGAGATCTGACAACACAGATCCATCCGTAGACTCATCTGAAGAGTGTTGGTCAGAGGGCTCAGTCCTGGGCCTTTTGTCTGGTGGTGGTTGAGAGCCCCTGTCCGGGTGAGGCTGAGAACCTCTAATTAAAGAGATAAGATCCTCTGCAAGGCTGAGGATCTGAGAACTAGAAGAAGGTCTCTGAAAGGTAGTCTTGGGAGGCAAAGCTTTAGTAAGTTTAGTAGCTTTAGCCCTGGAAAAAGCCTTAATGGACATGGAAGGAGGGGGTCTGGCTGCACCACGTGCAGGAGTAGACTTGTCCAAAGGAATGGTGTCGGACATTTCCTGGACACTGGTTTCAGTAGGCAGCTCAGTAGCCGACTCAGCCGGGGCCTCCAGGGCCGCGGTGGTCAGTTGAGAGGATTCGGCTAAAGGAAGTACCAAGGACTCGGTTTCGGCCGAAACAGAGACACTCGCGGTAGACCTAACCGTGGTTTCAGCCGAAACTGCGGGCCGCGAGTGTCGGTCCTTGTCCTTCTGTTTTTTCACTAAATGTGATGTCGGAGTCTCCGACGGCATCTTATATGCAAAATTAGCCCCAAAGAATTCCTCTGCAAACTCCGACCGACGTCTAAGAGTTCGTCGGTTGAAGGAAGCACAGGCTGAACAGGCAGAGACGTCGTGGTCTGGGCCTAAGCAAGGGAGGCAGTAAGAGTGGAAATCCTTATGAGGTATTTGTTTCCCACAAGTTAAACAATTATTTACTTTATCTGACATCGGCTGAGGCAAGAAAGAGTCCCCAACGGGGTACTTAGCTTTTTCGAAGTCTTCGGTAGCTGAATCACAGGATCTGACCGACCGGCACTTGCGAACTGCTTCTGCTTCGGGCATCGCGCGGCAAGAAAGACGGAGGAAAATGGTGTCGGCTGATGGTTTTATACCCCAGACGCTCTGACGTCGGGGAAAGTGCGACATCAGCCGAGGCCAGACCCAGACTTTGGAATCCGGCCGACCGAAGGGCTGCCTGAGGCAGGACAACCCATATGTTATGACTGCAGATGCATCCTTGAACTACATCAGAGTCTGGTATTCAGGCTGGCCGAGAGCTACCACACCAGGGATAACCCACAGGTGATACCAAACAGTGAAACACGAAGAACATCTATTGCTACGGTAAGGTTTACACAACTGTACCATATCCTTCTATGCTCAGGAATTGAATCAGTATACAAATCTTTGAAAAAAGACCAGAAGAAGCCACAGCCCTAGCAGAATGAGCCTTAACAGAAAAGAAGGCTTTTCCATGAAAGGAATAACAAAAGTAAATGGCTTCTGACATGACCCACCACTGGAGCAGTAATCAAGGAGCCTCAATCCTCACCACTGGCACCAGTGTGGGACGTACAGTGGGAGGATGACAAGTATACACACGGTATTTCCAGCTGCAGCTCTCTGCATCAAGTGCACTTTACCTTAAGAGCACACAGATACCACAGTCAGTCCGGGGCTGGTTTCCAACTTACCTTAAGAGCACACAGAGACCATAGCCAGTCCGGGGCTGATTTCCAACTTCATTCCTTAGCCAGGACTCCAAGCTAAGGCCTCCCAACACTCTCTGTCTAACCAGTGCTTCGGGTCCCTGCCCAAGTAACTCACACGCGCACACACTCACGCACACCTCTCTCTCCAACCAGTGCTTCGTGTCCCTGCCCAAGTAGCTGACACACTCTTGGAGATTTGTTTTACATACACACCTTGGAAAGGCTGACACAGGTTTAACTAGCTGTACCCCCCTTCTGCCCAGAATATAAGGTAGTTACCACTGCCATCAGAACCCCTTATCAACTACTTTACTGCCGTTAAAGGGTGTCCAATTTTACTGTGTAATATTAATACAAATGGTAGTCTGACCAAGAGCAAGGCTATTAGGAGTGGCCCATATGGTGTTGCCAAATAAATATGCAAGTACTCTCAAAATTAGAAGTTATGTACCTACCATAACGTTCCATGTTAGTTGTCTTCTCCCGCCTTCTTTCTTGCTGGATGGGTTCGGAGCCGATCCTCGGCCCGACTGCACTTGCTTTAGCTCGAGAACTCCTTTTACCAGCTCGAGGCAACCCTATATCCCATGATGCAAGGCGGAACTACCTCAGATCTCGTTTGGCAGCTAACTAACCTTGCTAAAGACTATCCTAACAGAAATAGGAACAATGGTTCCTAAAAGAAATCCTCCTAACAACGTACCGGAGGAAACAATCTAATAGGAACTCTCCAAGATCTGTCCAGGCCAGGGGGAAGGAGGGAGGGACGCAAGAAAGAAGGCGAGAGAAGACAACTAACATGGAACGTTATGGTAGGTACATAACTTCTAAATGTTAAGTTGTCAATCTCGCCTTCATTCTTGCTGGATGGGACCGCGTCCCTAGCACCTGTATCCCGGGTGGCTCAATGGAACAGACTCTTGAGAACTGTGGAACCAAAACTGGTCCTATCTCTAGAGGCCAAGTCCAACTTGTAATGAGAGACAAAGGTATGAGGTGTGGCCCAAGTAGCTGCTGCACAAATGGTATCAATGGGTAGTCTATCCTGAAAAGCTGCAGAAGTGGATAGACTCCTGGTTGAGTGTGCTTTTGGCTTAGAAGATAGCTGTTTGCCCCTGAGAGAGTACACAAAGGAAATAGTGGAAGTCAACCATCTGGATAAGGTCACTTTAAATACTGGAAGACCTATCCTGTTTTCTGCATAGGAGACAAATAATTGGTCCGATTTTCTGAATTGTTTAGTTCTATGCAAATAGTACCTGAGCTGACGATGGACATCCAAAAAATGCAGTTTCTGTTCAGCTCTGTCGGAATAGTTTGGGAAAAAGACTGGTAGATCTATAGATTGGTTAATGTTGGTTTGAGATACGACTTTGGGAAGAAAGGAAGGGTTAGTTCTTAATGATACCCTGTCCTTATGAAAATCAAATAAGGGGAACGGATGCAGAGAGCTTGAATCTCGGAAACCCTTCTTGCAGAAGTGACAGCCAGTAAAAATATAGTTTTCCAGATCAATAACTTCAAAGAACATGAAGCAGACGGTTCGAAGGGAGGTAGTATCAAGGATGCCAACATTAAGTTTAGATCCCATTGCGGAGGAGGATGCTTTATAGGTGGTTTTAGGAGGAAAACTCCTCTGAGAAAGGCCTTGCATAACCTATGAGACAATGTTATTGCCATGCAGGCCAACATGATACTTAGAAATAGCAGCCAGTTGTACTTTGACTGTAGATGACGAGGATCCTGAATGAAAAACCTCCGCCAGGAAATCTAAAACCGAATGTACAGGAGCAGTAAAGGGGTCAATATTTCTGGAATTCGCCCAAAGAGAAAAACGTCGCCACTTGCTAGCATAAACTGTCCTAGTGGACGACTTCAAGGAAGAGATTAAAATGTCTCTGACTGGGTCCGAAATCATCGGTAGCCTGGCTAGGGTAGGAAGTGGAGCAACCAAGCAGTGAGGTTGAGAGAATGAATGGCCCGGTGCTGCTGACCCGATTGGTGGATCAAGAGATCCGGAACTGGGTCCAGATGCCAGGGCTGCACCAGAAGGTGACGATGCAGAGACGGAAACCAAATTTGTCGAGGCCAATATGGGGCAATGAGGATCAACTTGGCTCTCAAAACGGTGGCTTTCTGAATGACTTGTGGAATCAAGGGAAAAGGAGGAAAAGCGTGCAGAAGTCCCCGGGCCAATCCTGGGTTAGAGAGTCTCTCAGAGGTTGGCCTGGAAGGGGAAAGAGAGTGAAGAAATCGGGCACTTGTTGTTTTGAGGAGTAGCAAAAAGATCTCAACAAGGAGTGCCCCACTTCAGAAAAATCTGATCCACTACAGATTGATTGAGAGACCACTCGTGAGGCATCAGAATGGATCTGCTCAGCCTGTCCGCTAATAGGTTGGACCTGCCGGGATGTGCGTTGCTATCAGAAACCGCTGAGAAGAGATCGCCCACTGCCAAAGTCTGAGAGCTTCTCGACATAACGGATAGGACCTGGTCCCGCCCTGCTTGTTGATGTACCAGACTACGGACATGTTGTCCGTCTGTACTGCAATAGTCCCCGTGGGAAGAAAGTCGTTGAGGGCTTGCAACGTTAAAAGCACTGCTCTCATCTCCAGGACATTTATGTGCAGATGGTATTCTATGGGTTGCCACGTCCAGTGGACCATCCTGCCCTGATAATGCCCCCCCCACCCGATCAGAGAGGCATCCGTAGTGACTGTGGCAACTGGAGGAGGGGGAATAAAGGGTCGGCCCTGATGAAGAAGAGGGGAAGATATCCACCAGTTCAGATGAGCTCGGCACGACTGTGTTACCAAGATTTCGTGCCTCATCGGGAGACTGTGGTACGACCACTGCGTGAATAGCATCCACTGCAGAAGACGCATGTAGGCGAGCCAGTGATAGAAGAACAATGGCCGCAGCCATAAGACCTAGAACCTTCAGTATAAATCTGGCTTTGATCTTGTTGCTTTGCAAAGAAGCCGAACAAACTTTTGGATGTCCAGAATTCTTTGATCTGTTAGTCTGGCTAACATTTTGACGGTGTTTAATTCTGCGCCTATAAAGGTGATAGATTGGCAAGGCAGCAGAGAAGATTTTTCAAGTTTACTGAAATTCCCAAACTCCTGCAAAGCTGTAGAGTGTAGTCTCTGGACTGAAGAAGCTGACACTTGGTGGTGGCGGAGAGGAGCCAGTCGTCCAAATAGGGAAACACCTGGAATCCTCGACGTCTCAGATGAGCTGTGACCACTGCCATGCATTTGGTAAACACTCTGGGAGCTGAAGTGAGGCCAAAGGGCAGGGCTCTGAATTGGTAATGACTGGTCCCTAGCCGAAAGCGGAGAAACCTTCTGGAGCGTCTGTGAATCTTTATGTGATAGTACGCATCCTGAAGGTCTATAGAGCACATCCAGTTGTCCTTGCCCAGAAAGGGCAGAATGGACTGAAGCGTGACCATCCGGAATCTTGCTTTCTTGACAAATCTGTTCAGATTGCTCAGGTCTAATATTGGTCTCCAATCTCCCGTCCTTTTGGGGACCAAAAAGAATCTGGAGTAGACGCCGGATCCTACCTGGTCTGCTGGCACAGTCTGGACGGCTCTTTTTTCTAGGAGCTTTTGAAACCTCCTGTTCTGCCAAATCCCTTTGACCGGGTGAGATGTCTGGAAGGGATTGAAGAGGTACGGGAAACCTTTCGAAGGGGATTTTGTAACCCTCGGATATAATCGACTGTACCCACATCTCTTGAGATAGGGATTGCCAGGCTACTGGGTACAGCGAAATCCTTCACCCGACTGCCTCCAAGGGTGGACAGTCGGGCAACACCTCAGGGATGCTGAAAGGGCTTCTCAGGAAGAGACTCCCTGTTGCCCTGGTTCTGAGGACCCCCTGCCTCTAGGGCGTCTATTATTGTTACCCCTCTGCCTCTGGGGGTAAACTGACCACGTGTGTCCGTGTAGCTCCTTGGGCTTTACGGAACCACATCTTCCCCCCCTTCTGACCCTTGGGGTATGGTCTAGGAGTGGAAAACTGGACTCCAACGGCAGAAAGAGTTTTACCGTCCTGCTCACACCTGGTCAAGGTATCCTTCACCTGAGGTCCGAACAAAGCCGAACCATCAAAGGGGGTATTAGTGAAGGACGCCTTAAAGGGGTCCGCAAAATTACAAAGCCGCATCCAGGCTTGGCGTCTAAGAGCAACTCCTGTGCCTGCGGCCCTGCTCACTCCATCAGCCGCATAGGATATGAGCCGCATGGAGGAGTTAGATATGGAATTCAGGATAGCAAGCTGCGAGGCAATCTTTTCCTGAGCCCCAGCAGCAGAAGGATCCTGGACTACTTCTCCCAGTTCCTTGAGAACATCTAGTTGAAGCCTGGTGAAGTGACAAAGATAATTCAGCGAACGCATAGCAAAGGTCGCTGAAGAAAACATCCGCTTTCCATACCTGTCCATGGTCCTAGAGTCCTTATTAGGAGGATGGACAGGTACTGAAGGATCCGCCAATTCCTTCTTAGTGGCAGCCGCCACCACCATAGCATCCACGGAACACCCTTGGAAAGGAACTGTTTGTCGAAGGGGCGTAATGAATTTGGATGGTCTTCTGGGGACAGGTTCAACAGAATCTGGAGCCCACGCCTTCGAGCCACTACTTGCACGAGTGGGTCGAAGGCGGAGACACCCAGGAGGTGGAGGGTCGGGATCCAAAAGCCTCCAGGTATACCGACTCATCCTCGGAGGGGTCAATGGAGGCCAATTCCCCTCTGTTTGAGGAGCTCAAGGATGTCTGAAAAGAGACATCCTCAGAGGGGACCGAGGGGAACCCTCAGACTCATCTAAGTCGGTATCAGATGTAGTAGACTCAGGGGAGTCTGTGTTTCCTCTTACGTCCTCTTCGAGGGGTTCCCCTGCAGGATCAGGAGAAACCTCGGAAGAGGAGGAAATTCCCAGTGGGGAAACCTGGGCGATGGATCCCTGGGCCTGTGAGCAAGAGGTTGGCAAGAGGCATCTGCAGGCACTGAAGAGGGAGGAGCTAGAGGGATGGACCGTTGACCAGGCTCAGAGGCCAGGACACTCCTCATCACCTCAAAGGCTCCTCTCCCGGGAGGCCGGAACACACCGCTCGAAGAAACAGGAATGGCCGGCTCCAAAGAGAGAGAAGGCTCGAGGCCGATGTCGGCGCCGAGCTTACCAAAGCGAAGCCCAGAGAGGGAGAGCGGGTCGGACAAGGGTCCGATGCCACTAGCCCCTCGGAGCCGACAGTGGAAACCCGACGACGGATCCCTCCAAGGAAGGTCTCAAGGAGGAGATCGGGCCGAGGGCAGCGGAGCGAAGGATGTATCGGCTCCGCATCGAAACAGTCGCTGTCCCGAAGCTCCGGCTCCGAACTGCGGTGTGGAGTCGGAGGAGGAAGTTCAAGGATGGGGCTATAGCCGAAGTCTGTTGAGACGGGCTATGGAGCATTTGGGCCAGTGCCTGAGACTTCAACAGCCTGCTTACCACCCTCTCTAAATCGTGGTCAGACAGCCTGGAAGATCTCGAAGATCGGCTCCGATGGCTCCGCTCCGACAAAAGAGGAGACCCCGGAGCCGAGTGGATACTCAGTATAGAAGGGGACCGGGATCTCTTACGGGTCGAAGCCATCGGAGCCGAAGTCCCTTGAACCCCAGATGGAGCCGAGGATATCTCGGCTCAGATGCTGGATAAAGTGTCGGCTCCAGCCGGAGCCGACAAGGCCACAGTAGTCAGGGTATCGGGCGCCGAACCCACTACTTGAACAGCAGATGTATCGGCTCCAGCCTGAGTCGATGTCGGCTCCAACGGAGCCGGAGCCACCGGAGGAGGCTTGGACACTGTAGCCTGAGCCTTCGGTGGTTTAGAAGGTTTTCCTGACCCTAATTTAGGAGGAGAACCTTCTGGCTTAAGTAAGCCTCGGAGGATGAGTTTATTCCTCCTTTCCTGCAGGACTCTCTGGCTAAAAGCATGACATAAAGCACAGGAGTCCTGCAGGTGCAAAGGCCCCAGGCAATAAACACAAGAAGTGTGACCGTCTGTCAGAGACATTTTCTGACAGCACTGGTCACACTTCTTGAAGCCTGAGACCTTGCCTTCCTTTGACATCCTAGGAGGATGGAAACACAAACAATCCGAACAAACACACAAATTAATCCCTTACACAAACGCACAGGAAGGGAATAACCAATGGGGAAGTAGGCCTGACTAAAAAACTTTAGACTAAAGATTATAAAAAAAGTTTGAAAACAAGGGAATAGGGTGGGCTGTAACTAACTACAGACTAAACTGACACTAAAAGGGAAAAATAAACCCCTAACTACTCTTCTTATTTTACAAAGAAAAACTTACCTCAGCTGGCAAAGGAGACCTCTTTCGCTAAGCGGCAAATGAGATCTGAGGTAGTTCCGCCTTGCATCATGGGATATAGGGTTGCCTCGAGCTGGTAAAAGGAGTTCTCGAGCTAAAGCAGTGCAGTGGAGCCGAGGATCGGCTCCGAACCCATCCAGCAAGAATGAAGGCGAGATTGACAACTTAACATCTTAAATATCTCTACACAAATCAGCCACAATGAAAGATTTTAAATATAATAAAAGAACAAGACAATACTAAAAATATACTCACAGTGACAGAGTTCAAAACTACACGAAATATTTAAAACATTGGAGGACAGTCTCAAATAAATAAAAAATATCTAAACTAAGCTTTGCTATATTCCTAAATGTATCTAAGAGAATTACTAGAACCTAAGAACTTACTAATAGAGAAAGGCAGATGTGTGGTGAATGGATCTTCTAGTCGCTGTCCGGTCCAAGACAGAATGCAGATTGCTCTGTCTCACTAAAGAGACTTTGCAAATTAATTTATCAAATATTACTACTGGGTAACTTGCAGAATGACATCATTTCTTGTCATCGGACTCCTAGTTCCCAGGCAAAACAACAATTGGTGAAGCTAGCAGGATTTGGCATCTACTTTTAAAAATATACAGGCAAGGGTCTCTCCTCAGATCTCTGGCAGTTGCTGCAAGTCATAAAACAATTGTATTCTTTCATGCTTTCAAGGCTAGTAAATAATTCACCCTAAAGACAGAAAGTTTCCTAGTACAGACACCGTCTCTGGCTGCATTGAAAACTGAAAGATACCATCTTTTATGGCCTAGCCACAAAGTAATTTAATTTCAGTTATTTTTCTGAAGTTAACCTCCTGAAGTCCAGTTTCCACTGTTAAAATATATACTTTTAAACAGTTACAATAGTGCATGTACGTTTCTATCCTCTTCCAGTGGGGCACACTGTGAATCCATTTTAAAGACAAACATTTTGCAAATATCTTTTTCAACACACATCTGTACAGTTTGACATACACATGCCACGCAGTTCTAGTATACTTGTAACACAAGCATCTTACACAAATCATTTTGATATTCACCAATGCTATAATTATTTACAAAATTCCAGCTAGTTGGGCTGGCAGCATCTCTTTGTCACAGCTTCAGATATCCAGGAAGAAATGGTTTGCATGAAAACAGCCAAACCCAATGACCTAGGATGAAAGGAAAGAAAACCTGCTCAGATTTACAAATGGCTTTAGTTCTACCCAAACATCTGGAGTTGTCGCTGCAAATCCATGGTGTGAAGAAAGTACTGTTGTGTACACTTACCATAAATATAGATGTTACGAGTGTATTCACTGTTGCAGTCATCACATTTGGGTTATCTGCTTGCAGTAGAACTCAGCCGGCCTGATTATCAAAGTCTTGGGTCCTGCGTCTGTTGCGGTCTCATCTTCCGTGACGTCAGGTAGTCAGGGGTATAAAGCACACAGCCTATGCCATTACATCAGTTTTTCTTGCCCCAGATGTCAGGTGCCCCCCTTAAAGAGAAGCAATATATTTATATTTTACACAAGGTTATAACTCCAAGAAAAAAACAAATACACCAAAAAGCATTTAAGTATAGTAAAGTGGAACAGAGGTATAGCCAAAGGAAGTCAGGGGGCTGGAGGGATGGTAACCAGGACTGCAACAGTGAATACACTAACATCTACATTTACGGTAAGTGTACACAACTGTACTATGTTCTTCGTGTTTCACTGTTGCAGTCATCACATTTGGGTAGGTTCCCAAAGCTACAGATGGGAGGAGGAATTTTGATAGCTTTAGAACCAGCTATGAGGCCCTACAAGACTGCGGTGGCAAAGCCAGCTCTGGATTTAGAGAAAAATGGCAAATGGTAATGCTTGGTGAAAGTATGTACAGAACTGCAGGTAGCAGCTTCTAGGATGTCTCTGGTAGGGACCCCTCTGAAAAAGGCTGTAGGGGTAGATGCAGCCCTAACTGAATGGGGTCTAATCCCCTGTGGGATAGGTTTTCCATGGTGCTTATAGCAGAAGTGAATGCAATGGCCTATCCACTTGGAAATGGTTTGCTTTGAAATAGCCTTCCCCTCTGCCCCTGAAGCAAATGCCACAAGCAGTTGTTCAGATTCCCTTAGAGATTTAGTCCTGTCCAAGTAAAATCTATGTTGTCTGTGCACATCTAAGGAGTGCAGTACCCATTCCCCTTTGTTCTGTGGATTAGGAAAGAGGGTTGGCAAATGAATGGGCTGAATAAGAGCCATACTGCATACAACCTTGGGCATGAAAGATGGACTGGTCCTGAGGGACACCCTGTCCGCATGAAAGATGATGAAAGGCTCCACTGCCATAAGGGCCTGTAATTCAGATACCCTTCTTGCTGAAGTGATTGCTAAAAGGAAAGCTGTTTTCCAAGAAAGGAATTTTAATTCTGCAGTTGCAGCTGGCTCAAAAGGAGGAAGAGTGAGTTTTTCCAATACAAAATTAAGGTCCCAGGCTGGAGTTGGGGCTCTCCTGGGTGGTCTTAAGTTTTTGGCTCCTCTGAGGAACTGCTTGAGCAGTCGGTGAAAAAATAGTGGTGGTTCTGTGTTGTAATGGCTGAGGCGTGACTTTTCATGGAGGAAAAGGAAAGGCCCTTATGAAGCATCTCAGTTAAGTACTGAAGAATCTGAGGTAAATTGGGCGCTGCTGTGGCCATCCCACGAGTTTGGTTACAGGCACAGAATCTTTTCCACTCTTCAGCATAAGATTTTTTAGTACTGGGCCTCCTTGCCTCCAAAACTGACTTCCAACACTTGTTTACTGAGGGATGGTAATGGAGAGTTTAAGTAATTATCCAGGCTGCCAGGATCAAGGTTTGAAGCTGGGGGTGCAGAATCTGGCTCTCCTGCTGAGACAGCAGGGTAGGGGTCTGAGGTAGGTGCCATGGGGCCAGCTGTGACACTGCGCAAAAGAGGGTACCTGTGTTGGTGTGGCCTGTCTAGTGCAATCAGTATCATCCTTGGTTTGTCCCATTTGATCTTCAGTAGTACTTTGGAGAGGAGAGGCAAAGGAGGAAAGGCATAAACTGATAGATTTTTCCAGCTGAAGGAGAGAGCATCCACTTTACAAGCTTGTTTGTGGGGAGTCCTTGTGCAGAATTTGTCCAATTGGTAGTTCTGGGGGGAGGCAAACCGGTATATATCTGGGATCCCCGATTTGTTGATCAACATGTTGAAAATCTTTGGTTCCAGTTTCCACTCTTGTGGGTCCATGAGATTTCTGCTTAGTTCGTCTGCCAGTGTTATTTAGTTTTCCTGGCAGGAACTGAGCCTGTAGATGCACTTGGTAGCTCAAGGCCATTTCCCACAGAGCCATGGCTAGTCTGCAGAGGGGGAAAGAATGGGTACCCCCCTGCTTTTTTATGTACCAAATAGCAGTGGTGTTGTCAGTCTTTATCATTAATTGTCCTGAAAGAATGTGGCCCTTGAAGGCTGTTAGAGCATTCTGTACAGCTAACATTTCTTTTTGATTGATATGCAGATGCATTTGACTTTGGTTCCATTTGCCCTGAATGCACTTCCCTGCCAGGTGAGCCCCCCATGCATAGTCTGATGCGTCCGTGGTTTGGGCGGCAGGGGGTAGGATAGCAGTGGCAAAGCCAGCTCTGGATTTAGAAAAAAGTGTTAAATGGTAATGTTTGGTGAATGTATGAACTGAACTCCAGGTAGCAGCTTCTAGAATGTCCCTGGTAAGAACACCTCTGAGAAAGGCTGCCGAAGTAGATGCAGTCCTGGCGAAATGGGATCCAATGTCCTGGGGATAGTCTTTCCATGGTGCATATAGCAAAAACGAATACAATGGCTTATCCATTTGGAAATGGTTTGCTTTGAAATAGTCTTTCCCTCTGCCCCTGCAGCAAATGCCACCAACAGTCCAGATTTCCTTTGAGATTTTGTTCTGCTTAAGTAAAACCCAAGTTGTCTGTGTACACCCAAGGAATGCAGAATCCGCTCCCCCTTGTTCTGTGGATTGGGAAAGAAAGTTGGCAAAATAATTGATTAAGAGCCACACTAGATACCACCTTAGGCATGAAGGATGGATTGGTCCTGAGAGAT
Organism: Protopterus annectens; assembly: GCF_019279795.1. Taxonomy (NCBI): domain Eukaryota; kingdom Metazoa; phylum Chordata; order Ceratodontiformes; family Protopteridae; genus Protopterus; species Protopterus annectens. The sequence continues at coordinate 1,923,582,516 of NC_056743.1, read as the reverse complement.
ACCCTGTCTACATGGAAAATGATGAAAGGCTCCACTGCCATAAGAGCCTGTAATTCTGAAATCCTTCTAGCTGAATTGACTGCTAAAAGGAAAGCTGTTTTCCAGGAGAGAAATTTTAAGTCTGCAGTAGCAGCTGGCTCGAAAGGAGGGAGAGTGAGCTTTTCCAATACAAAAAAGAGGTCCCAGGCAGGGGTTGGAGCTCGGCTGAGGCATGGATTTTTATGGAAGAGAAAGACAGGCCCTTGTGAAGCATCTCGGTTAAGTATTGTAAAATCTGAGGAATGTTGGGCACTGCAGTGCTTATCCCTTGAGACGGATTCCATGCACAGAATCTTTTCCATTTGTCCGCATAAGATTTTCTAGTACTAGGCCTTCTCGCCTCCAAAATGGCATCCATCACAGGTTTGCTGAGGGATGCTAAGGGTGAATTTAGGTGATTAGCCATGCTGCAAGATTCAAAGTTTGGAGCAGAGTGTGCAGAATTTGGTTGTTCTGCTGAGACGATAAGTAAGATGTCTGAGGCAAGTGCCACGGTGGAAGGTGTGACACACTGCGCAGGAGTGGGTACTAGTGTTGGCGAGGCCAGTCTGGAGCAATCAAAATCATTTTTGGTTTGTTCTGTTTGACTTTTAGTAGAACTTTGGAGATCAGAGGCAGAGGGAGAAAGGCATAGACTGATAGGTTTTTCCAGCTGAAGGATGGAGCATCCACTTTCCAGTTTTTTTTGTGATGAGTTTTTGTGCAAAATTTGTCCAGCTGATAGTTCTGGGGCGAGGCAAAACGATCTCCCCCATTTGTGTCAACATGTTGAAAATCTGTGGTTCCGGTTCCCATTTGTTTGGATCCATGAGATTTCTGCTTAATTCGTCTGCCAGAGTATTCAGCTTTCCTGGCAGGAATTGTGCTTGTAGTTGTACTTGACAGGTCAAGGCCGTGTTCCACAATGCCACGGCTGGTCTGCAAAGGGGGTAGGAGTGTGTACCCCCTGCTTGTTTATGTACCACATAACCGTGGTGTTGTCTGTCTATCATTAGTTGTCCTGGAAGAAGGTAGTCCTTGAAGGCTGTTAGTGCATTCTGTACAGCTAGCATTTCTTTTTGATTGATATGAAGGTGCATTTGATTTGGGCTCCATTTGCCCTGAATGCACTTCCCTGCCAGATAAGCCCCCCAAGCATAGTCTGATGCGTCTGTAGTCGTGGTTTGGGCGGCAGGTGGTGATATGAATGGCAGTCCCATGTTTTGGTGGCAGGCCTCTGCCCGCCACAGGAACTCTAGTTGCACGCAAGGTAAGATAGGAATCATTGTTTCCAGGCTGTGACAATGCTGATTCCATAGACTTTTTAAGTACCACTGAAGTTTCCTCATATGCAGTCTTGCATATGGAATTAGAAGAATGCACGAGGCCATGAACCCAAAGGCTTGCAGTATTTGCCTTGCAGAAAGCAGGGTTTTTGTGGCCACCTGTTTGAAATAAGTCACCAAATGAATTTGTTCGTCTGGCGTAAGGAAAGCCATCTGGGCAGCTGTACGCAAGCTTGCACCCAGGAATGTAATTTTTTGAGAGGGTACCAGTTGCGATTTCTTTTCATTTATAATGTACCATATACAAGTTAGAACACTTTTTTACAAATGCCAGATGGTTTAGAGGAGTGTCCTTGTCTTCTGCCTGAATTAGACAATCGTCCAGGTATGGATATATTTGAATATTTCTTTGCCTGCAAAATGCAATTACTGGAGCCAGACACATTGGCTTGTCTACTGCGCTCAGAGTCTTTACAAAGGGCAGTGCAGAGAACTGGTAATGCAAGTAGCCTGCTTTGATGCGGAGGTATCTTCTGCAAGATTCCCTGATTGAGATACGCAGGTAAGCCTCTTTTAAATCTAGAGTTGCCAACCAGGCATCTTTGCCTAGCATAGGAAGTAACTGGTGAAGAGTCAGCATCTTGAATTTTGGAATGTCCAGAAAGGTGTTTAGAGAAGATAAGTCCAGGACTGGGCACCATAATTTGTCTTTTCTGGTTACCATGAAAAGTCTTGACTAGAAACCTTGTCCCTTTTCCTCTTCTGGTACTGGTTGAATTGCCCCCATGCTCATGAGAGAAAGTACTTGTTTCTGGGCCTCTGCCCACTGACTTGGGGGCAGGTCTGGCCATCCGTTTGGAATTGGCAAAGTGTGGAAATGAAATCTGTATCCCTGGGATACTATATTTAAAACCCATTTGTCTTGGGTTATAAGTTGCCAGTTTCTTGCATGAAGAGCCAGTTTCCCCCCCAAAGGGGCGGCTAAAAGGTAAGTGCTTGGTAAGTGTAAAGAGAAGTCATTGAGACTGCTTACCATAGGGGGGTGTCTTGTTGTTTCCAGATTTGTAGGAGGAGGCACCCCATTGTTTCGTCCTGAAAGTCCCTTGTGACTGAAACCTGGAGCCTTTGGAATGTCTAGGTTTGACTGGAGTGGCTCTTGAAGGAACTGGAAAGGACCAGTTCTTAGTAGGCCAGTGCCTACTAAATTTTGGAGGTTGCACTTGTAAGAAATCTTTCACAGTCTGCATACATTTAGCTTTATCGTCCATCTATTTTTAAAACTTCTTCAGCCTTATTACTAAAGAGACGGTCCTGTTGTAAAGGAGCATCCAACAATTTTGCTTTAACATGATCAGGCAGATTTTGCTCTGAGCCAAGCATGCCTTCTTAGCACAGACCCAGTTACAGCAGCCCTGCAAGAGGCCTCCAAAGAATCAAAGCCACATTGCAAAGTATGTTTTCCAACTTGTTCAGCTGAATGCAATAAATCCTGTAAATCTTTGTTTTCCACACAATCAGTAATTAACATCATTTTCTGTTTAAGCAGTCCCATGATATGCTGTTGATATTTTTGTATATGAAATTGACAGTTTAAAGCCCTGACTGGCAAGGTTGCAGAAGTGTAAACCTTCTCACACCATCTATCCAGCGCCCTGAAATCTCTATCAGAAGGGGTAGGATTTTTAGCTGTAGAAGCCTTAATGCCCTTGGGTCCCTGAGAAATGGTTTCAGGATCTGCAACAGGATTTTTGAAAAGGAATTTGTGGGAGTCAAGGACCCTGAAGTATCTGTCTGGCTTACAAGGAGCCGGAGGCAGAGAATCAGGAGCCATACTAGATTCTGAAAAAACATCAACAATGTCTAGAACAGGAGGTATAGCCAAAGGCCTATGCTGAGGAAGAAGAAAATCCCCAAGTCTTTTTAGATTCAGAGAAATCCTGACTTTCCCAGTGGAAATGCTTCCTTAAGGTATGTAAAGTTTCCCAAAAAGAAAAATCTTCAGGGGGAGAAGCAGAAGGATTGGAATCTTCTGCATCAAAGTCCTCATAAGAAGGTATAGACCATTCCTGTTCATTAAAAGAGTCAGAAGAAATAGAATCCTGTTCAGAAGATTTATAATCAAAGTCTTGCCTAGGCCTCTTAGAAGGGGGGGTTGGCTACCCCTGATCAGAGTAATTAAATCTTCAGCCATTTTGATCATTTGTTTTTTAGGCATACAGCCTGACCATGTGGTCTGGGTGTCGGTTTCCTAGGCATGGTTCAAGTTTTAGTCCTAGAAGAAGAAGATGACGTTGGTTTAATAAGCAAGTCAGTAGGCCTGAACACACCCTCTGAAGTCTGTGCCTGCACAGCAGCTCCGGACCCATCCAAGGTAGAGACATCCGCAGGTTCCACAGTTGAAGCATCTCGCGGCATACTGGACTCTGAATGGGTCTCAGTAGAAGCCTGTGAATCTGAAGTAGTGGGTATCAGGGGCTGCGAAAGCACCTCATTGAGTACCAGCGAACTGGCGACTAGCTTAGGAGAAGCATAGTCAGGCAGCTTTGTACCAAGGCGGCCTGCCTCTGTCTTTATCTATGCATTTTTTTCTGAATGTCGGTACTCGGGTGGCTTACCGAAGACCTATCTGGATAACTGAACAGAGTACCAAAATATTTAGAAGCAAAAATGTACCGATGACTAATAGTTCCGTGGTTTAAATAAGGCAAAAAACAGACAGAGGTACATCGTGGTCAGGGCCTAGGCAAGGAATACAGTACGAATTAAATTCTTTATGAGGTATTTGCTTTCCACAAGAAATACAATTAATGACTTTTACTGACATTGGTTTAGAGCAAGAAAACGTTTCCCCCAACGGGGTACTTCGCTTTAGTTGAAGAGGAGTCGGCCGACCGGCACTTGCGAACTGCTTCTGCTACTGCACGTCAAGAAAGACTGATGCAATGGCGTCAGCTGCATGCTTTATACCCCCCAACTACCTGACGTCACGGAAGACGAGACAGCAACCGACATAGGACCCAAGACTTTGACAATCAGGCCGACTGAGGGCTACTGCAAGCAGATAACTCAAATGTGATGACTGCAACAATGAATGAAACACTAAGAACATCGACCATCATGGAGTTACAGCAGTCAGATTTATTGAACATGAGTAGCTTCTAAGTTGGACACCTACACATGTAATGAAGCCAGTTGTAAAACAAAGATTCCACTCACCTTGTATGCCCAGTAGTATACAGATTCTGGGTTGTTTATTTCCTTGCCTAATCGTGCAATCATCTTAGATGGAGTCCATTTCATACCCTAGAAAAACAAAAGAAAAACATCACCATATGGATTAGAAAGATTCTGCCATATCATTTTCATAGAATCCTTCCGAACCTTCGCCCATCACAGACTTCTAACATCTGTAGATCAAGTGATTCCCCTAACCAAGCACTAAATGCTTTTCCCCTTTCAAGCCAAGCAAACAAGCATTACTACTGGATAAAAAACTGCCATACCAATTCCTCAGGATGAGCCAGTTCCACGGCAAAAAGATCCACCACTCCCCAATTCAAGCGCTTGTTCCACAATAAATACTACAATCACATCCCAGCCCCACAGGATGCTCCTGCTTCACAGTAAACTCCCTCCCCTAACCTCACAGCATATGCCTGTTCTACAGTTAGCAGTACCACACCCCAAACATGCATGACATGCCTGTGGTACTGTGAGAACATTATGCCCCAACCCTGCAGGACATCTGTGGTACTCTGGTGTGGTACAACTAGCAACGCCACACCCTAAACCTGTGGAACATGTCTGTAATACCGTTAGCAGCGTCACACCCAAACCCTGTGGGGCATGCCTGCTGTATTATGAGAAACGTCAGACCCCAACCTAAACCTGAAGGACATGCCCATGGTACAGTGAAGTAACATCACACCTTAATCCAAACTCTCAGGACATGCCCATGGTACCATGAGCAGCGTCACATGCAAATCCTTCAGGACACGCTTGTGGCATAGTGAGCAGGGCCACACCCCAACCCTTCAGGACACCCATGTGGCACAGTGAGCAGTGTCACACCCCAACCCTTCAGGACACCCATGTGGCACAGTGAGCAGCGTCACACCCCAACCCTTCAGGACATGCATGTGGCACAGTGAGCAAGGTCACATCCCAACCCTTCAGGACATGTATGTGGCACAGTGAGCAGTGTCGCACCCCAATTATGCAGGACATGCCTGTGGTACAATGAGCAACTCCACACCTTAACCCTACAGGACATTCCTGTGGTACCCTGCGCAGCGTCACACACCAATTCTGCAGGACATGCCCGTTTTATAGCGAACAGCTCCACACCCCAACCATGTGGGATACCACACAAGTAGCAACTCAACATAATCAATTCTAACAACGCTACAGGGGACTCCTCTTATTCTACTTATGTTGTTAAACTCTGGAATTCTATTACTACAGTTCTGAGACAAATGCAACATCTAAAAAAAACTTAAAGGTAAAACTATACATGAAACTGCTCAATCTTGTTCTTGCACCACCCCGGGTTAAGCAGCCATACTACGACACTAAAGTCTACAGCATTTTCATCTACTACTTGTCAACTCCTCCTCCTCTCCCTCTCTCCCTTCATTACCCTCTGCCTATACTCATCCTCTTCTACTTTATTACTTCTAACACATAGCAGAAGTAACACCTGGTCTACAACTCCCCTCAGCTACTTCTGCCCTCACATTATCTTTAAACATCACTACTTCTATAGTCTCCCTCTCTTCTGGCACTCTTCTCCCCATCCCTCTTACTCCCAGTAAAGCTACCACTTAATTTTGCCCTCAAGCACTTAGCCTTTTAGATCCACTTCCCAATGAACTTAAGTCATTGCTAGCATATCACATCTCTTTTAGCTGCATCTCTTACCGCGCATATACCAAAGTCACTGCACCTCTTACCCCCGCATATGCCCAAGTCACTGCATCTCTTACCACGCATATGGCAAAGTCACTGCATCTCTTACTGCACATATGCCCAAGTCACTGCATCTCTTACCGCACATATACCCAAGTCACTGCATCTCTTACTGCGCATATACCAAAGTCACTGCATCTCTTACCGCGCATATGCCCAAGTCACTGCATCTCTTACCGCGCATATGCCCAAGTCACTGCATCTCTTACCGCACATATACCCAAGTCACTGCATCTCTTACCGCACATATACCCAAGTCAATGCATCTCTTACTGCACATATACCCAAGTCACTGCATCTCTTACACTGCACATATACCCAAGTCACGGGATCCTACTGTACATATACCCAAGTCACGGGATCTTACTGCACATATACCAAAGTCACGGGATCTTACTGCACATATACCCAAGTCACGGCATTTTTTACCGCACATATACCCAAGTCACGGCATCTCTTACTGTATATAAACCCAAGTCACTGCATCTCTTACCATACATATACAAAAGTCCCTGTCTACCCACCAAATGACTCTTAAACCAACTGTGTCTTAAACATACTTAAGAGTATAGTAAGCAAAGCTCAAATGAATTTCCAACCATGTCTTCCTATTGTCTACATCATATGCATGGTTACTGACAACCATACTCTGCGTTACTTGCTTTACTATTCCACTGAAAGGATTTTGTACTCTTACTGTATATTTGTTGAGGCTTTTCACCCAGGCCTCCTCTGAAAAAGGGGAAACTTCTGCTCAGTCGGACCTTTCCAGTAAATAGAAGCAAAATAAAATAAATTAATAAATAAATACTGTTGCATCAGGTCAGGGGAGATTTGTGAGGTACCACTGCTGCCATTAGACAAGCATCCAACATATGCTCCAACAATGATAATTTAAAACCCACAGGCAGGTAAAAAATCCAGCATGCAGTACCAATGACCACGTTATTGAAGCACAGCATCCCTCTCTCAGTTCTGTTTCCAAAATGCCATAAGACTCTGAGCAGCAAGTTAGGGGGAAAGGTTGCACACAGTTCACATATGCATGTGCACGCACAGTGACAACATGACTTCAACAAAACAAGACACAAGCAAAGTGGGGTTATTTTCAGGCAGTTTAGAGGGAAAAGATCTGGCATGGTGTGTTAAAAGGCACAATCAAACAGGTAAAGTGAGATTACACTCAAAATGTATTTTATGCTATTAACAGAAAAAAATTGAACATAATACACCACTTTGTATTACTACCGTGGAAATTAAAATCAATGTCATGATTGTAAAACCAGTAGCTTTTCTCCCCAAACCTTCCCTGAAATAGTCACTATACATTTGGACTATCTCACTTAAACAGGGAGAAGACCTTGTTTTCTGGAATGGTAAAAATGTCAATATTCAAAACGTACCAGAACAGGGCTGGAGCTGTACCTCAGGAAGTCTGTCAGGACATGCATATACCTCAGCATGAGAATGGCTATAAAAGTAATGTCCAACCTATGCTCCACCGACAGACTAACATCACATCTCAGAACTGGGGGCCAAAGAATGCAACACTTTTTCCCCACATACCACACAACAGCAACATCTACATGAGAAGGGGTGCATGAAACTCTGGTCTCATCTCAACAGCTTTGAGCACAACTTAAGTCTATATGAATTATGAGAAGCCCCTACACCTGCCCCCTCCTAGTAAAAGAGCCTGTAACCAGGACTTAGGGTCTTAGGTTAAGTACTAGACTAACTGCCCTTCTACGCAATTTTAAGCCTAGTCAATTTCTCTTGCAATGGTGAGAAACCCTATACTTTGCATCTTTGAGGTAAATACCTTAACCATTATGCTAATCCCTAACCCAGATATTAATCAGGCCAATAACCAGGGGTGACAATCAAACCTCATACTTTGTAACAGAGAGGTAACTATCTTAAAAATCATGCCAAACCAACAGGTTTCGCTGCTGGAAGGGAAGGCTCATACCAGGTGTGACGAAAGGAGGAAGTGCTAGCACAGCTAGCTGGAATTTTGTAAATAATTAAATGTAATTTCTAAATGTCAGGCTGATTTGTATATGATACTTGTGTTGCAGATGTATTAGAGCTGTGTGTCACGTGTATATGGAGTTGCTTTTGTACAAAAGTTTGTGGTTAAGAGGTATTTGTAGGTTGCTTGTGTTTGAAATGCGTCAACAATGTTCCCTAATGGAGAGAACATAAATGTACAAGCACTATTATAACTGAATATATATGTTTTAACAGAAACTGGAGGTTTAATCTCGGTCCAGCAAACTTTAGAAAAATGTTAAATTAAATCACTTTATAGGCTAGGCCATAAACAGATGCTATCTCACAGGTTTCAAGGCAGCCAGAGACACAGTCTGTACTAGGAAGCTTTCTGTATCGTCTTTGGGGTGAACTAATTACTACTGTGAAAGTGTGGAAGAATGCAAATGTTTTATGACTTCCAGTACCTGCCTAAGATCTGAGCAAAAGTCCTTGTGCGTGTATTTTTACAGGCAGGTGCCAAGTCCTGCCAGCTTCCAGCAATGGGTTTTTTTTGCCTAGGAAAAAAGTCAGATGACCAGAAATGATATAATTCAACAAGCTATTCCAGCAGTAATATTTTAGGTATTATTTTGAGAAGTAAAATAAAAACACCACGACCAACCAAGTATTCCGAAAAGTTTTAATCCACACACTAAGCGCTTTCACCATCAAAACATGGCATCATCAGAGTGAATGGAATCAAACTGTCCCAATGCTTTTATACATAATGGATAAATATTCCAATTAGCCAATGCCATAATTACCCTGTTCTTAAAGAAGCATGTGTCAAACAATTACATACAGCTCGTACATTAATATAATCAATGTTTGTGAAACATATATATTTATAGAAAATACATTTCAAAATATATGCATATCTAATACTATTTTTTTTTTATTATTTTGAGAAGTCTCTAGGTGAGACAGAGCATTCTGTATTGGACCTGACAACAAGAACCATTCACCACATTATCACCACATTATCTGCCTTGCTCCATTAGTAAGTCATTAGGGTATAGTAATTCTCTTCAATATAGTCAGGAATATAGTGAAGCTTAAGTTTAGATATTGTTTTTCTTTATCTGAGCCTGTCCTGCAATATTACTTTAAATATTTCCTGTGTTTTGAACTCTGATGTCACTGTGAATATATACTTCACATTTTCTTATGTTTATTATTTATTACTAAATATATCATCTTCACTGTTTTATTATTTTCATTTTAATGTAATAGTATAACTAAAAATTCTTTGTTATATGTATTAATATTTTCTTTGCATATAATTATTGTGGAACTTTTCTCCTCGGGCCTCCACTGAAAAGGAGCTCTTTCCAGGCCCAGTGGACATTCCCGGTTAACAAATGCAATAAATGTTGGGTCTTTCAGCTTTTCCTAGTTAGGGGTCGCCACAGCAAAACTCCAGTCCGCTAATGATTGGTAGTTGATTTTTACGTGCAGAGTTACCCCTTCAACGAAGGTACGCCCATTCACGCATGTCTCCACGCAGTAGATGCTCTAGCTGAGATTCGAACCGGACAGCGTCTTACTGTGAGGCGACAACGCTACCGCAGCACCACCACCGCGGGTTAACAAATGCAATAAATAAATAAATTAAATTAATAACTTTAAACTTTTCATTGTGGCTGATCTTTGTAGAGATATTTAAATTTTGAGAGTGCTTGCATATTTATTTGGTGACACTGTATGGGCCACTTCCAACAGCCCTGCTCTTGGTCAAACTACCATTTGTATTGATATTAATTTCACTCAGTGTACAGGGTACCCTTGGAAGAGCTTTAAGGTAGCTGACAGGAGTGTCTGGTGGCATCTACCTTATAGATTGGGCAAAAGGGGGCATAGCTAATAAACCTGTGCCAACCTTTCCCAGGTGTGTGTGCGTACACTTGTATGTAAATCAAATCTCAGTGTACGTGGTCAGCTACTTGGACAGGGAAACAAAGCACTGGTTGGACAGACAAGGAGCTGGAGGCCTTGGCTTGGACACTCATCTGAGATCTCAACTCTATAGCTCTGCCAGTGGGGAGTCTTACTGTGGCTGTGGAGAAAGAGGGAGAAACCAGCCCCGGATTGACTGTGATCTCTGTGTGCTAAGGAAATTGCACTTGATGCAGAGCTGCATCTGTAAATACTGTGTGCAAGCCGGTTATCCTCCCAGTGAATGTCCCTCCACAGGTGCCAGTGGCAAGGATTGAAGCTCCTTGACTACTGGCCCAGAAGTGGGATATCCAGGTCACATACTGGTTGGCAGTGGTGGGTCGCCACATATTGGTTGGCAGTGTTGGGATATCCACATCACATATTGGCTGGCAGTGGTGGAATCACCACATCACACACTGGGATTAACTGGTGTGGCTACTGAACTCCTGTAGCCTGTAAAGAGTGGTCACTAGAGGGTGTTTGTACTCTCAAGCAGCCACATGGTGAACATTCAGAGTTTCATATCACAATAGTTTTACTTATTTTTTTGTTAGCTTAGTCAGTCAGGGAGAGCAGGCAAGGACGTCAGCAGAGGATTATGGCAAGCTGACAAGAAGCCAGTTGGCGGAGATGTGCCAAGCCAAAGGACTGGTGCATGCCAACCTGACTAAAGTGGAAATGATTGCAGCCTTAGCCACAGCTGCATCACAGACTAACAACCAGTACGACAGTCAGACTGGCCTTGGGGATGTACAACTCGCAGAAAACTGACAATTCAACTTTTCCTCAGAGGACTTAAAAATCCATTTGGAGTTGAAGTTACTTCATCTGGGGGCCAAATGTTTGGAAATAGTATCAGCAGAGAGACTGCAGCATTTGGAGGCTGAAGAAAATGAGAGAGATGTTTAGAGGCTGAAGAAAATGACAGGCAAAGACAATATGAAAAGGAGATGCTGACTCTTCGCCAGGGTCATGGAGGTAATGGGGAAGGGAATAACCAAACCCCAGAAGGAATAAAGATCAGTATATTTCTTCCACAATTTACAGAGGGTGATACTTTTACTAGTTTTACTCACGTTTGAAAGGGTTTGTAAACAGTATAATGCTGACCAATATCTCTGGGTACGGTTCCTGACCTCCTTACTCCATGGTAAAGCTGTAACCTCAGTTTCTACATTGTTTGACATTGACTGTTTAGACTATAACCCAGTAAAGAAATGTTTATTAGAGCGTTTTAACAACTGAAGCTTACAGAAAATAAGTTTTGTGAGCACAGACGCAAGGCAGATAACAGTGTGTGTAATTATACTGCTGAGTTAAGCACTTACTTTCATAGGTGGGGGAGTTTGTGTCAGGTCACCACCTTTGAAAGGCTGGCAGACCTTTTGGTGATAGAACAAGCCCTTAGCACTTTGCCCGAGGACAAGAGAATCTGGGTGGCAGGTAGGGAATGCAACACCGCATATGAATTGGGGAAGAAAGGAGACCTATACCTAGCAAGCAGGGCATCACTGCACAGGAAAGGGATACCAAAGTGCTGCACATGGGTATAAAGGAACCCACGGTGGGCTGATTAAACTGCCCCAACAGAGTCCGCCAGGAACAAGGGACACCACTAGCTCAGGTATACGACCAAGATCAAGGGTTAAATGTTTTAAATGCAACCAGTGGGGCCATGTGGCATATAGATATCCATGGAGGCAAGGCGGGGAACAAAAGGCAGAGAAGCTAGCACGTGGGAATAACAGAATACCTGTGATAAGTTGTCTGGAGACAACAATGGTACAAACTACCACAAGAGGTTATATCCTATCTTAGTAGATAGAAAAGAGGCCACTGCTAACAGAGAGACAGCCTATGACTTAATTGTGAAGCTTGCAATGTTTAAAGAACAGCACTACTTACTTGGGCAGTCTACTCCAGTCAGAGCTTTAGAAGGGACCCCATTCAAAATACCGTTGGCTAGGGTTCACCTTGATTGGGAGGGTGGAAAAGGAAGCAAGCAAATTGGTGTGCTTGAAGACATGCCTGCAGATGTCTTCACAGGGAACAGTTTTGATAATACACTATCTTGTGTACATGCAGCGACACAGTCAGGTTTGGAGACAGGCATGTGGGTCTGGTAGCCTGCGGGGGAACCAGAAAGACCACACACGATGCCATGCCTGGTGAGGTGGTTACTTCAGAGAGGGAGCTACCCTGTAGCAGTGAGACTGAAGGTGAGCCACAGCTACTGGTAGGTTCTGATGTCCCCTTGGATAGAGCATGACTACAAAGGCAGAAATGAGTTGTAGTACCCAGGCTGACAGTGATGCACTGCTGTCAAAGGATACCAGCCTTCCTGAGGAAGGGGAATGGGAAGGTTTACAAAGAGAGTTGAGACAGGGTCAGCTCTCGGATCCTACATTACAAGGCTTGAGGGAGGTAAGCTAGGGAGGTGCCTGATTCTCAAGGAAAACAGTAATCTGTGTACTGGAACTAAGGTTTAATGTACAGAAAGTGGAGCCCTGAGGGAGGGCTAGAAGGTAGTTGGTAGTGCCCAGTGTCTACTGTCTGGCACTTCTAACCATAGCCCATGACATTCCCTTTGCAGGTCATATGGGAGTAAAGCGTCCAAACAAATGTATTACGCAGAACTTTAACAGGCCTGGGATTTTCAGGGATGTAACAGGGTACGGCAGGACCTGTGAGCAGTGCCAAAAAGTAGGCAAGACAGAAGACTAGGGCAAAGTTCATTTGATACTGTTGCCTGCGACTTAGGAGCCATTTCAGAGGGTAGCTATGGATATTGTGGGGCCTCTGAGTATTCCAAGTTCCACAGGGAAGACGTACATCCTGGTGGTAGTAGATTATGCTACCAGATAGCCTTAGGTGGTGGCTCTGTCCTTCATTGAGACAGAAAAGGTGGCAAATGATTTGGAGATTTTCAGCAGGGTAGGTTTCCCAAAAGAAATACTGACTGAAAGAGGGGCCAATTTCATATCAGACCTGCTGGTTTGTCTGTGGAAGCACTGTGGTATGAAGCACCTAAAGAGCACCTCCTACTATCCCCAGACCAATGGTCCTATGGAGAGGTTAAACTCGCCACTAAAGACCATGCTACAGGCATTTGCAGACCAGTTTAAGAGGGAGTGGGACAAATATTTGCACCATTTGCCGATTGCTTATAAAGATGTGCCCCAAAAATCCACAGATGTCTCACCTTTTAAGTTGCTGTAGAGCACAGGGAGAGGGGACCTCTAGATTTGATTTGTGATGCGTGGAAGGGGGAGTGTGAATCCCAAGAGGAGTCTGTGTTGTGGCACATGTCCTACACTTCCAGGACCAGGTTCAGGGAACTCAATGGCTTGGCCCAGGAGAACCTGGCTGGAGCCCAACAGCAAAAAAAAGTCTGGTATGACAGGAATGCTCGAGCCATACACCATGCTGTGGGGCATCAGGTTATGGTTCTCTTTCCTGTCAGACACAATAAGCTGCAGGCAGCTTGGGATGGACCTTTTCAAAGTGGTAAGAAAGGTCAGTGCTGTTAACTACATGGTAGAACTGGTAGGCAGGGGGCACAAACTGTACCATGTTAACATGATGAAACCTTACCATGATAGAGAGGCCCTTGTGCTGAGCATTTGGAGCGGATGACAGGAGGAGTCTGAGGGGGATCTGGTGACTGATCTCCTCAGTGAGGCTCAGATTAACACCTCAGTGGAAAGGGTAACTGTCCCAGCAGCTGTCCCCTAACCCAGATTAAAGAAATCTGAGCAGTGTTGTAGGAGTTTGGGGGCCTGTTCACTGGGAAACCAGGGTGTACTCACCTGGTGCAGCACCATGTGGATACAGGACCCCAAAGGTCCATTAAGCAGGCCCCTTACAGGGTGCCTGAGACAGGGGATACAGGAAATGTTGGAACTGGGAGTAATCCAGGAGTCCAGCAGTCCCTGGGCCTCCCCAGTGGTGATGGTACCAAAGAAGATGGCAGCACCAGGTTCTGTGTGGACTTCAGGAAACTAAACAGTCACACAGTCAGATATTTACCCCAAGCCTAAAGCCTAGACCAGATGAGTGGCCTTGACTCCCAACGCTAGAGAGCGGTCAGCCTTGGTGACTCCTTTCAGCTTGTATGAGTTCACAAAGATGCCCTTTGTGATGAAAAATGCCCTAGAGACTTTCCAGAGGCTGGTAGATCGTATCCTTGCAGGAGATTTTGCCCTTGCTCATCTGGGATGATATTGCCATCTACAGCCATTCCTAGCAACAACACCTTCAGCATGTCAGGGAGGTGCTGGGCAGACTACAGAGGGCAGGGTTGACCATTAAGCCAAATAAGTGTCAGGAGGTCTCCTAACTGGGACAGAGTGGGGAGTGGTAAGATCAGACCAGAACCTGCCAAAGAGAAAGCTATTCAGGCTTGGCCTACCCCTGTTACCAAAAAGCAGGTGAAGGCATTCTTAGGGACAGCAAGGTACTACAGAAAGTTTGTCCCCAATTATATTACCATAGCTGCTCCCCTCACAGACCCAACAAGGAAAAAAGTACAGTTTTGTACCTACCATAAATGTAGATGTCCGATAGGTATGCATCTGCCTTCGGTCGGCCGGATTCCAAAGTCTGGGTCTGGCCTCGGCTGATGTCGCACTTTCCCCGACGTCAGAGCGTCTGGGGTATAAAAGCATCAGCCGACGCCATTTTCCTCAGTTTTTCTTGCCCCAGATGCCAGGTGCCCTCTAGGAAGGCTAAATTTGGATAAATGCTGAAAAGTTCCAAACATTTGCAAATTATATACATGTATAAACAAACAAATACACCATAATAGATTCCCCCAGCTAGCTAAAAGAGGGCTAAGCACCCTAGGAATACCACAGAGGGGAAGGAGGGAGGGTAATCCTGACTGCAGATGCATACCTATCGGACATCTACATTTATGGTAGGTACAAAACTGTACTATGTCCTTCAAGGATGCATCTGCAGTCATAACATATGGGTAGAATACCATAGCCAATCTGGGGGAGGAGGTACTAAGAAAAGGATGGTGTAGTTAAGATCCCCATGCAGTACTGCAGTTGCAAACCCTGCTCTGGATCTAGAGTATAAAGGCAGATTGTAATGCTTGGCAAATGTATGCACGGAGCTCCAAGTAGCAGCTTCTAAAATGTCCTTCGTAGCCACCCCCCATAGGAAGGCTGTAGTGGTGGCCGTGGCTCTTGTGGAGTGAGGCCTGATATTTTCAGGAACCGTCTTTCCATGAAAGGAGTAGCAAAAGCGAATGCAATTTCCTATCCATTTTGAAATTGTTTGTTTGGAAATTGCTCTTCCTTGCACCCCAGTTGCATATGCTACAAAAAGTTGGTCAGTTTTTCTGCTAGTTTTTGTTCTGTCAAGTAGTAGCGTAGTTGCCTGTGTATATCCAAGGTGTGCAAAAGTTTTTCCCCTCTATTCTGTGGATTAGGGAAGAACGTAGGCAAGTGAATAGCTTGGTTCAAGGATACCCTAGATACCACCTTTGGCATAAAAGTAGGATTGGTTCTTAGTGACACCCTGTCCTGGTGGAAAATAAGAAAAGGCTGCACTGCCATTAATGCTTGTAACTCAGATACTCTTCTTGCTGAAGTGATTGCCAGAAGGAATGCAGTTTTCCAAGATAGAAACTGTAGATCCGTTGATGCTGCTGGTTCAAAAGGAGGTAGTGTCAGTTTCTCCAGCACAAAGTTGAGATCCCAGGTAGGTAGAGGGGGTCTTCTTGGAGGTTTAATATTTTGATCCCTCTCAGAAATTGTCTGAGGAGAGGGTGTGAGAAGATAGGTGGATCCACATTGTATTCTGCTGAAATTGCTGAAGCATGAATCTTAATGGAAGAATAGGACAGGCCATTGTGGAACAATTCTGCTAAGTATTCTAGGATATGTGTTAGGTTTGCCACTGTGACATCTGTGCCCTTTGATGTGCTCCAAAAGAGAAATCTCTTCCATTTAGCTGAGTATGCCTTCCTTGTGGAAGGCCTGCGAGCCTCCCGGATAATGTCCTTCACCCTCTGAGATAAAACAGTTTGATTGGGATTTAAGGAATTTTCCAGGCAGTTAGCTGCAATGTTTTCAAGTTGGGATGCAGGGTCTTGAAATTGTTCTGCGTTAGAAGAAGAGGCCATAGGGGAAGAGGCCATGACTTTGCCTGAGACATGCTTCTCAATAATGGATACCAGTGTTGTCTTGGCCAGTCCGGAGCAATTAGTATCACTTTTGGCTGTTCCTCCCTGATCTTCAGTAGAACCTTGTATATCAATGGGAGAGGTGGGAAGGCATATACTGTTAGTGCTTTCCAGCTGAAAGAGAGAGAGTCCACCCTCCAAGCTTGTGGGTGGTATATCCTTGAGCAGAATGTCTTCAGTTGATTGTTGAGTGGGGAGGCGAACAAATCTATCTCCGGCATTCCCCATGTCTTTGCTATGAGTTGGAAGATGTCTGGGTGCAGCATCCATTCGTGTGCATCCATGGTAGTTCTGCTTAAGCTGTCCGCCAGAGTATTTTCTTTCCCTGGCACAAATTGGGCCTGTAGTTGGATATTGAGATTCAGGCATAGTTCCCACAGATTCATAGCCATCCGGCATAGAGGGTAGGAATGTGTGCCTCCCTGCTTGTTTATGTACCGCATGACCGTGGTGTTGTCTGTCCTTATTAGCAGGTGTCCTTGTTGGAGAAAGGGCTTGAATGCCTCGATTGCATGCCTCACTGCCAGCATTTCCTTTTGGTTTATGTGCATGCTTAGCTGTCCTTGAGGCCATAGGCCTTGGATACAGTTGTCCTCCATGTGTGCTCCCCATCCTCGGTCTGAGGCGTCCGTGGTGATGGTCTGCCTTGGTTTTGGTTTGTTGAAAGGCAACCCTCTGTTGGACTGGCAGGCCTGAGCCCACCACAGGAATTCCTTTTGAAGGCATGGAATGATTGGTAACATGGTTTCTAAACTGTGACTGTGCTGAGACCATACACTCCGGAGGTACCATTGTAATTTTCTCATATGCAGCCTGGCATGTGGTATTAGAATTATGCAGGATGCCATGTAACCCAGGGCCTGCAGAATTTTCCTTGAAGTAAGTTGAGTTTGTCTTGTCAGAATCATGAAGTAATCTGGAAGCTGTTTTTGTTTTTCTTCTGTGAGAAAGGCCATTTGGGTGGTTGTGTCCAGATCCGCACCCAAAAAGGTTATCCTTTGGGATGGTACTAGTCTTGACTTTTGGATGTTGACTGTGTATCCCAAGGACTGTAGCAGGTGTATGGCATAGGCCAAGTCCTTTATCAGATTTTTCTTGTTGTCCGCTTGTATTAGGCAGTCATCCAGGTATGGGTAAATTTGAATTCCCTGTAGTCTGCAATGTGCAATTACTGATGCCAGGCATTTCGTGAATACTCTGGGCGCAGTAGATAAGCCAAAGGGCAATGCTGAGAATTGATAATGCTCTGATCCTGCAAGAAATCTGAGGTATCTTCTGCAGTTTGATCGAATAGGGATGTGCAGGTATGCCTCCTTGAGATCTAGAGTCACCAGCCAAGACTCCTTGCCCAACATGGGAAGAAGTTGCTGTAGGGTCAGCATTTTGAATTTTGGCACAATGAGATAAGTGTTCAGTGCGGACAAGTCGAGAATAGGCCTCCATTGACTTTCCTTTCTTGGTACAAGGAATAGTCTGGAGTAAAATCCTTGGCCTTGTTCTGAACATGGTACCTTCTCTATAGCTTTCATCTGAAGTAAATTGCTGATTTGTTTTAACGCCTCTGCCCTCTGATTTGGTGGAAGGTTTGGCATTCCGCCTCTTTTTGGCAAAGTGTGAAAGTGGAACCTGTATCCTTTGTCTATTATTTGCAGTGTCCATGTATCCTTTGTGATATAATGCCAGTTTTTTGAGCATAAAGCCAGCTTTCCGCCCAAGGGTGCTTCTAGTTGATCCCTGGTAGGCGGAATCAGAGTTAAATCATTGACCTTGACCTGGTGTAGCAGTTGTTGTTGTTGCTGTTGCACTACTCCTCTGGTTGGCAAACTGCCACTGACGGCCGCTGTAGGAGCCCTTCGACTGACCTCTGCCTCTAAGGCACCTGTTACTGCCTCTCTGGGCTCTGTCCGAGTCTTGAAAGGACCAATTCTTAGTAGGCCAGTTTCTGCTGAATCTCGGTGGTTGAGCTTGCAGGAAATCTCTGTTTGCACAGATTTTGCCTTTTCTTCAACCTTTAAGATCTCCTGAGCAGAGGAGCCAAATAAATTTTGTTTCTCCATTGGAGCATCCAGGAGTTTAGCTTTGACATGGTCTGGCAAAGATTGCTCCTTCAGCCAGGCATGCCTACGAATAACTGCCCCAGTCATAGCTGATCTAAATGAAGCCTCCAGTGCATCATAGCCACATTTTAAGAAATGATTACTAACCTGATGTGAGTTGTGTACCAAATCCTGAAGGCATGTACGGTCTAGGGGTTCAGGAGAAGAAAGTTTCTTATTCAGTTCATCTAACAAATATTCCTGGTACTGTATCATATGAAATTGACAGTTTAATGCCCTGACAGAAAGAGTTGCAGAAGTATACACCTTCTTTCCCCATCTCTCTAAAGCTCTAGACTCTGTCAGAGGGTAGAGGATTTTTGGCATAGCGGCCGCAACCCCTTTAGGGCCCTGAGAAATAGTTTCTGGGTCTGCAGAATGGGCTTTATACAAGTGGAAATGAGAATCCGGAACCCTGTAGTATCTGTCAGGTTTGGCAGGGGCTGGAGGGAGAGTATCAGGGGCCGTACTGACATCATTGTACACATCATCAATTACATTCAGAACAGGAGGTATAGCTACGGGCCTATGCTGAGGCAAATGCAAAAAGGTCCTTAATCTTTTTCTAGAATCAGAGAAATCCTGACCTTGCCATTGAAAATGCTCTCTCATGGAGTGTAGAGTCTCACCAAAGGAAAACTCCTCAGGAGGGGAGGCCGAAGCGATAGATTCCTCTGCATCTGAATCCTCATAAGGTGAATAAGCCCCTTCCTGGTGGTCTGACAACTCAGATCCATCCGTGGAATCATCTGAGGAGTGTGGATCAGAGGGGTCAGTCCTGGGCCTTTTGTCTGGAGGAGGTTGACAGGCCCTTTCTGGGTGAGGTTGTGAACCCCTAATTAAGGAAATAAGGTCCTCAGCAAGGCTGAGGATCTGTAAACTAGAGGTAGGCCTCTGGGAGGTACATTTGGCAGGCAAAGCTTTTGAAAGTTTGGCAGCTTTAGCCCTTGAAAAGGCCTTAATGGACATGGAAGCAGGGGGCCTAGCTGCCCCACGTGCAGGGGTAGAAATGTCCAAAGGTATGGTGTCGGACAATTCCTGAACACTAGCTTCGGTAGGTAGTTCTGAAGCCGACTCAGCCGGGGCCTCTTGGGCCTCGGTGGTCGGAAGTATGGTTTCAGAAGAAGGAAACACCGAGGACTCTGTTTCGGCCGAAACAGAGACACTCGCGGTAGGCCTAACCGTGGTTTCAGCCGAAACCGCGGGCCGTGAGTGTCTGTCATTTTCCTTGCGTTTTTTGACCATATGCGAAGTCGGAGTCTCAGACGGCATTTTATAAGCAAAAGCGGCTCCAAAAAATTCCTCTGCAAACTCCGACCGACGTCTAAGAGTTCGTCGGTTGAAGGAAGCACAGGCTAAACAGACCGATACGTCGTGGTCTGAGCCTAAGCAAGGAAGGCAGTAAGAATGGAAATCCTTATGAGGTATTTGTTTCCCACAAGTTAAACAATTATTTACTTTGTCTGACATCGGCTGAGGCAAGAAAGAGTCCCCAACAGGGTACTTAGCTTTTTTCGAAGTCTTCGGTAGCTGAAATCACTGGATCTGACCGACCGGCACTTGCGAACAGCTTCTGCTTCGGGCACCGCGCGGCAAGAAAGACTGGGGAAAATGGCGTTGGCTGATGCTTTTATACCCCAGACGCTCTGACGTCGGGGAAAGTGCGACATCAGCCGAGGCCAGACCCAGACTTTGGAATCCGGACGACCGAAGGGCTGCCTGAGGCAGGACAACCCATATGTTATGACTGCAGATGCATCCTTGAAGGACATCAGGCCAGATAAGGTAGTGTGGACTCCAGCATGTGAGCAGGCATTCCAGAAGCTTGAAGGAGCTTTTGGAAGGAGCTTTTGGGAGGACACCCCCCCCCCCGTGTTAGCCGGTCCAGATTACAGCAAAGAATTTGTTGTGTAGGTGGATGCTTCAAACCATAAGGTGGGGGGCTGTACTTAGCCAGATTTCGTCAGAGGTAGAAGAGCACCCAGTGGTTTATCTCAGTTGTAGCCTCCAACCCAGGGAGAAATGCTATGCAGCTGTAGAAAAGGAATGCCCAGCCATAGTATTGGCACTGCAGAAACTTCAGCCTTTTCTGTATGGAAGGAAATTTAATATAGTTAAAGACCAAAATCCTTTAACATGGCTACATCGAGACAGCCAGCAAAATGTCAAGCTACTAAGGTGCAACCTTGGGTTGCAGGCATATGATATGGCAGTGCAGCACCGCAGTGGGGTTAGGCATGCCAATGCAGACGGGCTCTCAAGAGACAGGGTATGGTTTAATGTACTCCCAGACAGGTTCATTCCTCTCAAGCAAGGTTTCTCAAGGGGCACTTAAAATCAGCTCAAGTCTTCGAAAGGGGGGGGGGTGACAAAAGGAAGTAATGCTAGCACAGCTAGCTGGAATTTCATAAACAAATGTTATTTGTGAATGTCGGGCTGATTTGTATAGGATGCTTGTGTTGCAGGTGTATTACAGCTGTGTGTCGTGCATATCGAGCTGCTTTGTACAGATGTTTGTGTTGAAGACATGTTTGTACGGTGCTTGTATTTGAAATGTGTCAACAGGGTTCCCATGCTGGAGAAAAACAAATGTACAGGCACTATTGTAACTGTCTGAATGTATATGTTCTAACAGAAACTAAAACTGAAGGGTTTTCATCAGTCTGGCAAACTTTAGAAAAATATCTGAAATTAAATCGCTTTATAGGCTAGGCCATAAATATACTATCTCACAGGTTTCAGGGCAGCCAGAGACAAAGTCTGTACTAGGAAACTTTCAGTACTGTCTTTGGGGTGAACCAATTACTATGAAGGCATGGAAGAATGCAATTGTTTTAGGACTTCCCACACCTGCCAAAGATCTGAGCAAAGTCATTGCATATGTATTTTTACAGGCAGTGCTAAATCTTGCCAGCTTCCAGCAATGGGGGCTTGGGCCTGGAAACTAGAAGTCAGATGACCAGAAATGGTGTCATTCTGCAAACTATCCCAACAATAATATTTTGGATATTATTTTGAGAAGTCTTTTGGTGGGACAGAGCATTCTGTATTCTGTCTTGGACCAGAGAACAAAAAGAACCATTCACCACATCATCTGCCTTGCTCTATTAGTAAATTATTAGGGTGTAGTAATTCCCTTGGGTACAAATCAGGAATATAGTGAAACTTAGTTTAGATATTGTTTTTCTTTGAGTCTGCCCTGCAATGTTATTTTAAATATTTCATGTGTTTTGAACTCTGTCACTGAATATATACTTGGCATTTTCTTTATTCTTTTATTATTTATCATTAAATATATTTAAACCTTTTATTGTGGCTGATCTTTGCAGAGATATTTAAGTTTTGAGAGTACTTGCATATTTATCTGGTGACACTGTGGCCCACTCTGAACTGCCTTGTTCTTGGTCAAACCACCATTTGTATTAATATTAATTTCACACAGTATATTGGGTACCCTTGGAAGAGTCTTAAGGTAGCTGGCAGGAGTGTCTGGTGGTAGTCATAACCACCTTATAGTCTGGGCAAAAGGGGGCATAGCTAGTAAACCTGTGGCAGCCTTTCCCAGGTGTGTGTGTGTGTGTGTGTGTGTGTGTGTGTGTGTGTGTGTGTGTGTGTGTGTGTGTGTGTGTGTGTGTTAGCTGCTTGGTCAGCAACACGAAGCACTGGCTGGGCAGAGGGTGTTGTTTTGGAGGCCTTGACTTGGACACTCAGCTGAGATCTCAACTCTACAGCTGAACCAGTGAGGAGTCTAGTCTTGCTGTGGATCTGGAGGAAGAGGGAGAAACCAGCCCTGGACTGACGGTGGTCTCTGTGTGCCCTTGAGGGAAATTGCACTTGATGCAGAGTGTTACATCTGGAAATAGTCTGTGTACCTGTTTATCCTCCCAGTGAACGCCCTCCCTCACAGGTGCCAGTGGTGAGGACTGAGGCTCCTTGACTACTGGCCCAGCAGTGGGATATCCACATCACATACTGGTTGGCAGTGGTAGAAATCTTGCATCACACTAAGGTCTAACTGCAATGGTTAAGGAAGGCCCTAGAGGATGAGATGGCATTGGAGCCACTGACACCTCACTACCCACTGTATCACCTGCATCCTCAAGCATTTGAGCAAAAATGTTCCATACCCACATTTGCAAGATCAAATTCTGAAATAGAGAGAATGCAACAGAAATAATAAACAAAGCATCCAAGGTAAAGAGAGGTTTGCCTGACAAAAGATTTATGTACAAAAACATGGTTAACCTAGATGCATAATTCTGCTTACAGAACAGTAACATCTGCAGTGCAACTAAGAACCCTGTTCAAAACGGTTAGCCCCCAAATCCCAAAATGCATCTCTTCATTTTATGCAGCACAACTTGAACAGCTGGCAGGGTTTCAATACTTAGCAATGTGAGGCATACAATACAGAAAAACAAACTGAAACTGGAACTTGCTCAAAGGAAAAAAGCTAAGTAGTCTGAAAATCACATCCTAGGATATTGTAAATTACTAATAATCAAAGGAATGCAAAAACTCCTTTACAAGACCTCCAGAACTAAAAACTGAAAATACCTCACTAATGGGAGATTTCAGCTTCCTCATCACTGACTGGGTATAGGACTACACAATGAAAAAGTGCTTCCAATGGATTTTGTAAATGAAAATGGAAAACATCACAATGGGGGTGGGGATACTGTACACTACAAAACCCAAAGTTTAAACTCAATACAAAAGAAAAAAAAAAGTCTAATCAACACCCCCATACAGACACAAAAATATTGTTAAACTGCAACTACTTGACAAAGACAGCATTTCCTTTGAAATGGTTTACCTCTTCGAATAGGTAATTCTTGATCTTGTCCTAAACATGTATCCACATGTGAAGATACTAACACCAAATACTAGGCATGGTTTGCCTTTACCTCACCTTTCCATTTTACTCCAACAGCTGTTCTATTACCTGGTTTACTTTTGCTGCTCTATTAGCCTCTTCAGTCTTGGCACCATACTGACCTGCAACTTAGAACAGGTTTTCCATTGGGAAAATGTTCCAAGTAACCCACCAGTGCACCCCCTTTAAATCTAATAAATAATCAGAATCGGAAAACCAAATAACTACCTGTAGTCTGAAAGAAGCCCACTCCACACCAATAAATACCCATCCGAAAGAGCACATAAAATTATCTTATGTTCTAAGGAAAAAAAAGCCAAACCCAAAGTAATCCACAACTGACACAAAGTCCTCACTCATTGTTAAATTCACAAAAAGTGTGGAATAATCCACCATGTGATCTGAAAGCAATGACAAACATTTAAAGTCCTTCTACTTAATTGTTAAAAACGGTCACATATCCAGAAATTATTGAAATGCAAGAACCATCTGTTTTTCTCTCTCACTGCCTCTACTGTCCCCTGGTGTAGGTCTTCAAACTGCTGCTACTTCCAGAACATTATTTAAACAACTATACAGTGTCTTTGCATGTCAGCAACTGTTACGTTCCACTGTACACAAGCACAAGACCACTTCTGTCAGCAGTAACTGTAAATATATATGCATGACTGCCCAATCACTGTTCCAGGGTTAAACGCTAATGCCACGTTCACTATGCATGACTGCCCAATCACTGTTCCAGGGTTAAACACTAATGCCACGTTCACTATGCATGACTGCCCAATCACTGTTCCAGGGTTAAACACTAATGCCACGTTCACTATGCATGACTGCCCAATCACTGTTCCAGGGTTAAACACTAATGCCACGTTCACTATGCATGACTGCCCAATCACTGTTCCAGGGTTAAACGCTAATGCCACGTTCACTATGCATGACTGCCCAATCACTGTTCCAGGGTTAAACACTAATGCCACGTTCACTATGCATGACTGCCCAATCACTGT
Source organism: Protopterus annectens (assembly GCF_019279795.1). Classification (NCBI taxonomy): domain Eukaryota; kingdom Metazoa; phylum Chordata; order Ceratodontiformes; family Protopteridae; genus Protopterus; species Protopterus annectens. Next base: position 1,923,558,094 of record NC_056743.1, on the reverse strand, counting down.
TCCAGGGTTAAACACTAATGCCACGTTCACTATGCATGACTGCCCAATCACTGTTCCAGGGTTAAACGCTAATGCCACGTTCACTATGCATGACTGCCCAATCACTGTTCCAGGGTTAAACACTAATGCCACGTTCACTATGCATGACTGCCCAATTACTGTTCCAGGGTTGAACACTAATGTCACGTTCACCTAGGGTGAGCTCAGATTCTTGCTACAACAATCTAAAGCTTGATTCATACAACATCTTAGCAACTGTGGAAATGCCAAGGGCAAAACAGACAAACTACAGAGGTTTGTAGGAATGATGCGGAATATCAAGGTTTGTACCAAATATGCTTGAGATAGTTAACCGAGCAAAAAGTAGCCTGGGAATAGAATTCTGAACAGGAAGACATTTTGCAATGTTTAAGAAACTAGTTACAGGTGCTCCATTATTAAAGTACTGTGATGTGAATAAGCTAGTTATGTTGCAAGGAAATGGCCTTCAGAACACTACAGGATTTTGTGATATTCTTGAAAGAGCAAGAAAAAAGAGAAGGGACCAATTACCTATGGGCCAATAGCACTTACAAAAGACATGAGAAAAAGAAATGCGCTCAGAAAAAAACATATTAGCAATAGTATAGAGATGCAAAACAATCCATAACTATGCCCATACTGAAGGAAAAGAAATCTATGAGGAAACACGCCACAAACTCTCGCATGAATGTTCAAAAATGTCTGCACAAGGTACCACTAAGGTTACACGTTACTCCATCTATAAAAGTGTGATCTGAAACACATGTCCAACTGGAGCTTACTTACCACAACAGCATGAAAAGATGCGATAAAAAGACAGATTATTTAGGTAATGTCACAGTTACCAATGACAGAGGAAAAAAAGAATAAGGGATGCACAGATTCTGACTTAGAAATGCAACTATGAAAAAAACATTACAATCAAAGGCTAGCCCGTGGGGAAAAAATCATCATTTCAGAAAGAAGTCATTAAGGAAAAAAATCAGCCTTACTTTTCTTTCAGGTCAGAAAAAAGTGGTGGTGATTGTGGTGGTGGGGGAGGTCATCAACATTTAATGTTAAAACAAAACATTAGTTCCCAGTCAACTGACAGGATATGCGACTCACATCTGGGAATTGTAAAGTGCAAAGAAAGAGGCTGAGATGTGTTTTAGCTAGAAATATCAACTCAGAGCAAGAAGTGCAGAGTTTTCCCTCTGCAGTCCACACCATAACACCAACCCACAGAAAGATGCCAGAATACCCATAGAAATCACAGACCTCATATGTTTGGATAAGCTTTCTAAGTTTATGGACGAAACCAAGCTGACAGACACAGAAAGTTAGAAAAATGTAGAAATTCTTGAGATGCTGCATGCATACCAGATATTCTCATGATAACCACAGTACTCAATACACAAGTCAGCATTTCAGATTTGTGCAAGAATGGAAATTCAGACATGCAACATCCTTTCCACATTGTCCAGTGTCTAATGGAAAAGTAGAGAGAACGATCCAATACTGAAGACCCATAAGAAAAAGAGAGAAAGCTCCAAAGATCATCATCTTGCATTTCTGGAATACTCGACTGCAGACATTCTCTCAAGCTCCAAGATGGAAAGCAGGCTGCCTACTTCAACTACATTCCTGATAGTCCAGTGCTAGTTACTGCTATTGAAGCCTAGCTTTAGCAGGGCATATAAAATATTGCATTACAACCATAAGAATCAATCAGAAAATAGAAAAGGCTGGGAAGAGAGCTTGGATAAGCAATTTACAAGGGAACAATATCAAGACATACATATGGTTCTGAAGTATGCAACAAAGTCCAGAAGGTTTAAGATTTTTCTATGCAAGTGTTTGCAAAGGTATTTTTACATCCACAGTAAATTTCAAAGAATTTTGCCTCTGGTAGATAGCAAATGCTGGAGGTGTGATAGGAAAGGGAGAGGTAACTAGGAACATGTTTTTTTGGGAATGTGATGAATTGGCAGATTTTAACAATTCTCTGCAGAGTACTCTGTCAAAAAACACTGAAGCAGCATATGGCTGTAACTAAGGAAAGGATTCTTTTGAACTGGGACAGAGGATCTGAACAGTCGAGACATACTAAAGGCCTTGTTAAGTTTAACTCTACTGGCTGCCAGAAAAACAATTACTAGAAAATGGAAATTAGACTCCACACCAACTGTAACTGAAGTACTGAACACTTTTAAGAGACAAAAAAAAGAGATAAGAGTAAGGGGAATTGAGATCTTTAGAAAAGGGAAGGATCAAACTACACCGAAGTAAATGTAAGTTGTGGGAATATATGCAGAATAATGTCCAGAAGTGAGCTTTAAGAGAAGGAAAGAACTGCTGATGTATTTAATGGTTGAGTGTACGACAGTTGTTATAAAGAAAACATATGTAATATATAATATATGAAAGAAATACCATGGTTTATTTCTTCTGTTAAATGTATATGTGCCTATGTCTCAAGTAATAACTTAAGATAAATGAGTTCATACATTAGTACTAATTAAAAAACAACAACAACCTAGCTTTACATTCCCCATGTTAGTTTTTATCCCTTATATTTTGCATAGGAATAACCCAGCTAAAGGAATGATGGAAAATAAATCCGTACAGACAGAAATATTACTACAGTAAAACAGAAGACTAAGGCATTTATTTAATTGGTATTTTTATATCTATTAACTGCAGAAATGAACTGGTGATTCATGGACCCTTTTCTACCACGACTCAGAACAATTAGGCAAATATTAAATATCAACATATTTAAGACTGAAGAGCAACACAACAGAGCAACAATGCAACACGGAAAATCTTGATACAAAAATATGAGTCAAACACAAGAGCAGTAAGTGAGCCAAAGAGGAAATAAGCTTTTACAATGTTAAATCTGGTATGATCTCCCATAACATATTTGTAATGTGCCAACTACAAACGGTAATATACACAACAATGCAAGACAAAGCTAGCACATCTTGTATATAATCAAAAACATTTGATAACATGTCATGTACTATGCACTTGATTTTGTGTCATGGTAACTGTAAATGGACATATGCATATTCATAAGCAATACAGCTTTTATACAATTGGTTATATTTGTTTCCACACTGCACAAGCAAATTCCAACACAACTGTTAATGATGGAACTAAAATTACTGGATATGTTGTTGAAATCCTGAAAAATATATACAGTACATAAAAAATAAATAAAACTGCATTAATGTGCACAATACTGTTTGAAAAAAATGTTACACACAGACACACACACAACTAATAGACTAGCCGCATTGTCGACCCACAAAACATCGAACCTGAGAACAGTGAACACCGAAAATTTAAATAAAAAAAAAATGTCTACAACATTTATTGCAGGGGACAATCCCCCCCCCCCCCGCACCCCAATATCCCGCACTTTTTATATATACCAACTCTGACACTGCACTACAGCTGGAAAAGGCAAAATCCAAATCCCTGCTGTACCATTATCTTGGACATTTGCTGTCTTGGGCTCGATATATTAAGCTCCGATGATGTGGCCAGTGAATTTAAGGTAGACCCACACTAAGTATACATGGTCATATACTAAAGTTCACACTCAAGTACTAAAACCTTGTATAAGCAAAGCAGATGCAAGAACAAATAAAATGACTCCGTAAAATATAAACCAACTAGTAGCAAATATATAACAAAAATAACAGTAAAAATATGAAACACTGGGTAAAAGGTAGAATAGCTATTAAAACCAACAAGGATAAAAACATGTGTTTTCCAAATAATTAAGCATTCAGGGAATACTTAAATCTACTACTCAAACACCCTTTCAAAAAATCCATAAATAGGTTCCTTAAGAACATACCCAGTGGGCAAAGGTATGAATCTCAGAAAATTCAAGTGCAGCTCTTGAACAATTAACAGCCCCTGAGAAGTAGAATAAATATACCACTGCAGCCAATCCCATGTCAGAATGTCCTAAAAAATAAAGCAAAGTAATCCAAGACAAAAACTTTATATACCATTCACTGTCTGATACTAAGCCAATGAAAGCCATGCAGAATTAGCACACTATGATGGTACCTACACATCCTGAGTAGCCAGGCTGATGAATTTTGCACATGTTGCAATGATCAGGTGCAAAGTCTGGTAGCCCTAAGTATAAGGAGTTACAGTAATCCAAACAGGAGTTCACCAAGACACAGGAAAATCGGAAGGAAGAATGGTGATACAAGAGAAAAGATCACACAACAGCTTGCAGACTCAGACTGCTCCTTTAAATCTTCAATAATCACCCCTCAAGTCACGGGCTCTCAACACATTACATTTTTGTATTTATAGATTACAGTGCAAGACAGAACTGGCAGAGTGGAGTTTCTAAAGTACATCACTTGTGACTCAAAAGGTACTTCACTTTAGACAATTATCAGCCAAACAATGGATGCACTCCATGTCACTAGCTAGCTGCTTAACAGCAAACAGACTCCTGAAGGAAAGGAAATGTAAAGTTGTATACTGCAAAGTTCTCATTTGGACAACGTCTCTCAGAGGTAGCAAATATAGACATGGTGAGCAACAGAAGAGCAGAAAATCCTTCAGTGTTTACCAGGCTAATGACCACAAGGTCCTTTTTAAGCCTAACCATGCATCCCAAATCTCAGACAACTGCTGGTATCCTTGATAAGTGTAAGCATGGGCCTGGCTGATTAACTATTTACAGGCTACCTGTGTCCATTAGAGACATAGGTGCCAAACCAGGGATGAATTTCCTGTTCCTCATTCAACTGTCCAAGTTGCAAATGAATTGGGTTAGGGAGAAACTCTGCTTCACCTGGATGGGGAGCTTGTTCCATAGATGAGGCAGTTTCTGGGATACATACCTCTCTCCAGCAGGTCCTACTTATATCACAGGCAAGGTTTAAGTCTTTAGAATGGGTAATTCTGGTACTGTTTGTTTTGTGGATAGGCAGGAGGTCCATCAGAGTGGGGTCTGACAATGCCATGTATGCCAGGCATAGATCTCGCCTCAAAAGCCTGTAGGAGACGGAATACAAGGATAGGGCCTTGAGGCAGTCTGGATAAGACATTTTACTTATGCCCTTTATCCTTTTAGTGAGGAACCTCTGTGGACATTCCATTTGTTGGAGATGCCTGGTCAGGTACATACCAAAGGGGGCACTGTACTCAATGACAGGACTGAAATGCCAAATTCAGTGGAACAATGACTTCCTTGGACTTGGATGCCATACATTTGTTTAGAAGTTCTTGAGGAATATCACAATCCAGAGAGTAAGAAATAAGAGTTAATGTTTCGGGTACTCTCTGTATTTGTCCCACGAGACAAACCACTAAGCCAACATCAGTGACACTGCAGTTAATATTCCAACCAATCCAAGAAGACAGTGTCCCACTGTGTCAGACACAGACAAAACATCAAGCAGAATTTTTCTCTCACCATAACATCATTAAAAATAAACAGGACGGGCCACCTCAGTGTTAAGTCTTGCTTGAAAGTGAAATACGTCACTAATATTACAGTTTCATAGTTAAGTATTAGGCTAGCTGCCACTGTGGGCCATTTTAAGCCTAGTCAGTTTCCCTTTTTGACCTTGAAATGATCTCTCCTATTTGGCTGTAGATCGGCCTTGCCCATACTACTGTCGCTAATTATATTTATTGCCATTTGTTTACCGGGAAGGTCCACTGGGATGACAGAACCCATTTTCAGCGGAGGCCAGGGGAGAAAAGATCCACAATAGAACACTGCATAAAATGTAAGCACAGTACATAAAGTACACACAGTACCTAAAGGTAAAAACAGTGAGAAGATGAGCGATATTTGCAGAAAAGACCGTGATATATAATAGTTGAAAATGTGCAACATACAATATGTACAGAGTTGTGCAGATAAACTCCACATTAGTAAATAGAATGTAACCACACCACATTAACAGTATAAAGTACATTACAGTAAAAACAGGAAGATGAAGAGCAATATTTGCACAACAGACAGCAATATACAGTAGGTGACAAATGTGCAAATATACAATATGTACCGATTTTTGCAGGTAAGGTTACATAGTATTCCGTGATGTACTACAAACCAGAGATACTATGCTGAAGAAAAGCAATAAAATAGCAATATTTGCAAGGTGTTTAGAGGGTGTAGCAACAGAGTGAATAGAGGATGTAGACAGAGGGTAAAAATGGAGACTAGAGCCAATGTTATTTTTTTGTTTTGAGTAGGGATGAATGAAAGTTGGAAGGGGAGAGGTACAGATTAAGGTGAGAACAGAGTGTAGGCAGTCAGGTTGTGGGTGGATGAGAGTTGAGACATGAGCATTGCTACAGGGTACAGAGATGTTGCTTCAAAGATTTTTTTTGAAGGAAGACATATTACTGGAGGTTCTAATAGCTGATGGGAGGGAGTTCCAAACCTTGACAAGAGAGAAGGAATAAAGCATGTTACCAGCTGGGAGTTTAGGTCTGTCTACTTGTAGGTGAAGCTGGTTTTCACATCTGAGAGCCCTATTAGGGTGGTAGCGTGTTAAGAAGGAAGAGAGAGATGGGCGGTCTGAGGGTTGTGAATGATTTTGTGAGCTGTGATAAGCTGTAAGTCGACTAGATGATGTGGAAGTTGAAGCCAGCTACGTGATTTTAAGGAAATAGTGACGGGAAGAGTAGTTTGCATTAGCTGCAAACTTAGCTATTTTGTTGTAGCATGACTCGACTTTGGTTTTTAAGGTGGAATGGCTATTAGAGAGGCGATTATAATAAGAATAACTGAGATCATACCATAGATAACTGGAGGAAACCCATGCATGGGATAAAGCATTTAGGAGCTCCCTCTGTCCATTAGTAATAGAGGGGACAGTCCTGTGTAAATTTTTCATTTCCAATCCATAGATCTAAGTTGCACTTGAAAATGGACTGGGATGAACTTCATTTTATATGGATGGAAAGTCTGTTCCGGAGCAGCAGTACCCCCTGTGAAATATACCTGCCCCTCCAAACTGTTCTGTTGATGTTGCTGAAGAGGTTTAGATCAATAGTGCCATATGACTTGCTGATATGCAGTGTAACAGATTAGGGGATGCTTTATAGGCCAGACACAGGTTAACTCTTACCAATCTGTAGGATACCCAGTATACAGACACGGCTTTGAGTTGGGTCCATATAAGACATGCTGTTTACGCCTGGTATACTTTTAAGTATGGTATCTCTGTGGGTATTACAATTGTTGCATGTGTCAGGACAGATATATGCCAAAGAGGGCATTATATTCAAAGATTAGCCTAAGGAGGGCTGAGTAAAGGTAGGTACTGATATCCCTAGATCTAGACACAATTCCTTTGTTTATAAGCTGTACAATATAGAAGGGCTTTTCTTACAACAGAACACATGTTGGTCAAAAGATTGGTCACTGGCCACATAAGTACCCAAACAACTGTGTCAACTCTTAGGGGAGTATAGTCAATGTGGTAGTCCCCTGGGGTAGACTACTTCCTAAAGGATACAATAATGCATTTTTGGCATTTAGTTTCAAACGATTTTGACACAAGTTATTTGAGACAAACCTTCCTGCAGGATGGCTGGATTCAATGGTTGCTCCTAGCTTATAGTTAACTGAAAACTTAGTCAGCCAGAACCCTTTGTATTGGCTTTTACTTCAAAAAAGTAGATGCCAAACAGGTGAGGTCCCAACACAGAAACTTGGGGGACTCATCTACTGATTGGTCTCTTTGTGGAGGCAACTTACTCTATTTTGATTATCTGTGTTCTATCTGTGAGCCAGTTAGCAATCTGGAGGGCGACACAGGGTTTATTCACAGTTTATTTAACCTTTCTACTATGCCCAAGTGGGAAATTGTGTCAAACTCTTTGGCCAGGTCAAGGTATGCGGTGTGTATGGTTTTGCTTTCATCCATTGCTTTGCTGACCTTTTCAAAAAAATCTACCAGGATGAGTAACCATGACTTACCCTTGAGGAATCCAAACTGAAACAGGTCCAGTGTTTAGAAGTTTCCTACATCCTAGTCGATTAATTCCATAAGTATTTCCATGGCTTTGCATACGTGGCTGGTCAGTCTTCTGGGTCTGTAACTGCCTGGGTATGTGGAAGATCATCCCTCATGCTGGGGTATGACAGCAGCTATTCTCCTTTCACTTGGTACAAAAACTGCAAACAAGCCGAGCCTGAGCAGTGTTATGGGTGTGGCTAAACTGTGCTTCATGCTATTTAAGATGCATCCAGCGATATTGTCAGGACCCATCAATGCAGTATTTTTAGCTTTTGATAATACTTTTAGGACTTGGTCTTGTGTGATAGCTGGAAGTAAGCCCATTTCAAGTACACCTTGAGGGACAGACAGGGGGAAAGTTAGAGCTAAATGTATAGGACAGAAGGTTTGCTGCATCTTCAGGCTCAGTGTAAGTAACACTGTTTGCAATCAGCTCAGCGCATTCATGCATTGTGCATTTGAGATTTTTAATGCAACTACAAAAGATTGGCTTACGATTTTTTTTTTTTTGGCTTGGCTAGCTATTTTAGCCTTAAACTTGGCTTTGGTGGATTTTATTAAGCTCCTGAGCTGTTTATTTCAGTTAAAAAAGCTCTAACATCCAGGTAGTTACTCTTCTTTTGGTCAAAACTATTTTCTTATTCTAAAGGTTGTTGATTTGTTTCCACCATATGGGTTTGTTTCTGAGGTTTGCCCTGCACTTTTTCCTATGAGGTGCAACTGTTTACATGCGGGTATAATGTGATGTACAATTCTAAAAACAAACAAAAATTAAGCACAATTCAAGTCCAAGAAAAAAAAAAAAAAAAACACAATGATCAACCACCTCTGAAGTTACAAACTTTAATTTCTTAGGTAAGCACTTTCGTGCTAACTGCACTTCATTAGACCACAAAAACTTCTAAACACACACATTTAATTACATTCTATTAAAACAAATTCAATTAGTCACCATGGTAATTTATTACAAGTTAATGACATAACTTCCTGATTTTAAGTGCTGGTTTCAAGGGTGTATTCCCATAGATGCCAAAACATCTATCTGCTTGCAGTAAAAGGATCCTTTTCAACTCATTTTCCATCCTATCAGTTATACTCCCTCCTCTGGAGCTCACAACTTGTCTGCGGGACCATACATTTAAAACTAGGACATGTGTTTATTTAATTCACTAGATGCAACATCCCTTCTTATATCACCTAAATGTTCTAATATTGTCTCTCAAGCTACAGTTGCCTTTTCCCCCATATACTAACATGGGCAATCCTTACATACAGCTACTTCCCATACTTTGGAATAAGATCCCAATCTACATTAGGCAGAGCTCCTTGCTAACACTCTTCAAAAGAAACCTTGACGAGTGGATGGGAAACAGAAAAGTTTACCCCGGGGATCACTTCAGTGGCTCTGCTGGACAGAGGCACACGGAACTAATCTAAGGGGGCAGCGAAAGCCAACACATTCTGGCTAGGCTTATAAATGCCTTTGGGCAGATAGCCTAGTACCTCTACCTATGAACCTATGTTTCTACTCTTAGAATCTGCATAAATCTTTGGAATATAAAACGAAAGTACAGTTGTGTACACTTACCATAAATGTAAATGTTGAGTATTCACTGTTGCAGTCATCACACTTCGGTTATCTGCCTGCAGGTAGCCCTCAGTTGGCCTGAATACCAGAGTCTTACGATTTCTGCGTCGGATGCTGTCGCTTCTTCCAGGATGTCAAGGGTATAAAACAAGCAGCAGACGCCATTACATCAGTTTTCTTGCCCCAAATGTCAGGAGCACCACCAGTAAAAAGTAAATACCAATGCCATTAGGAATGGCCATTGAGAGGAGAGGTAGAAAGACAGAAAGCAAGGGGGGCTGGAAGGAGGGAAACCAGGACTGCAACAGTGAATACACTCGAACATCTACATTTATGGTAAGTGTATACAAAGTACAGTTTTGTACCTACCATAAATGTAGATGTCCGATAGACATGCAACTGCAGTCATAACATGTGGGTTGTCCTGCCTCAGGCAGCCCTCGATCGGCCGGATTCCAAAGTCTGGGTCAGACGTCGGCTGATGTCGCATTTCTCTCCGACGTCAGAGCGGCTGGAGTATATAAGCATCAGCCGACGCCATTTTCTTCAGTGTTTCTTGCCCCAGATGCCAGGTGCCCTCCAAGGAAGGCTGTAATCAAATTGGAAGACAAAAACAGGATTCCAAACAAATACATGAGCAATAAAACAAATACACCATAACAGATATCCCCAGCTAAGAGTGAGAGGAATAGAAGTGGACCCTAAGCATAGAGGGGTATGGAGGGAGGGAAAACCCGACTGCAGTTGCATGTCTATCGGACATCTACATTTATGGTAGGTACAAAACTGTACTATGTCCTTCAAGAATGCAACTGCAGTCATAACATGTGGGTAGAATACCATAGCTTAGCTGGGGGAGGAGGTATGCTCTAGGAAAGAGATGGTGTGGCAATCAAACCCTGCAGGACTGCCGAAGCAAAGCCTGCTCTGGATCTGGAATATAGGGGGAGATTGTAGTGTTTTGAGAATGTATGCACAGAGCTCCATGTAGCAGCTTCTAGAATGTCCTTTGTAGGCACCCCTCTTAAAAATGCCGTAGAGGTGGCTGTAGCTCTGGTGGAATGTGGTCTGACATAGGCTGGAACAGTCTTTCCATGAAAGGAATAACAGAATATGATGCAATGTCCAATCCATTTAGAAATAGTCTGGTTTTGAAATTGCTTTTCCTTGGACTGCAGGGGCGTAAGCTACAAAAAGCTGTTCAGACTTCCTACTGGCCTTGGTTCTGTCCAGGTAGTATCGAAGTTGTCTATGAATGTCCAAGGTATGCAAAAGCCTTTCCCCCTTATTCTCAGGATTGGGGAAGAAAGCAGGCAGATGAATGGCTTGATTTAGAGAAACCCTAGATACCACCTTTGGCATAAAGGTAGGGTTGGTCCTTAATGAAACCCTGTCTCTGTGGAAAATAAAGGGTGGTATTGCCATTAGGGCCTGTAGTTCCGAAACCCTTCTTGCTGAGGTAATTGCCAACAGGAAGGCTGTTTTCCATGAGAGAAATTGCAAGTCAACTGTAGCTGCTGGCTCAAAAGGAGGTAGAGTCAGTTTTTCTAAGACAAAATTGAGGTCCCAGGCTGGCACTGGGGCCTTTCTTGGTGGCTTAATGTTCTTGATTCCCCTGAGGAATTGTCTTAGTAAGGGGTGAGAAAAAACAGGAGGATCAGTGTTGTATCTAGCTGAAATAGCAGATGCATGTATCTTTATTGAAGAATATGAGAGGCCACTCTGTAACATATCTGCCAAATATTCCAAGATAAGTGGGATGTTCAGTAATGATGCATCATGCCCTTTGCTGGTATTCCAATTGCTGAATCTTTTCCACTTTGCTAAGTAGACCTTTCTGGTGGACGGTCTTTGAGCCTCTTAGTATCCGCTGAACTTCCTTGGAGAGAGATAAGTTGAAGTTATTTATGGGATCTCCCAGGCTATTAGCTGCAGAGTCTGAAGGTTTGGATGCAGTGTTTCGAAATTGTGTTGAGTCAAAAGTAGAGGCCACTGAGGGAGGGCCCGCCTCCTGGTGTGACATATGCTCCGTAGCAGTGGGTACCAGTGTTGTCTTGGCCAATCCGGAGCTATTATGATTCCCTTGGGCTTCTCTGCTTTGATCTTTAGTAGTACTGAGGTCATCAGTGGCAGAGGTGGGAATGCATAGATTGCTAGGGAGTTCCAGTTGAATGAAAGAGCATCTATTTTCCAAGCCTTTGGATGGTATGTCCTTGTGCAAAATTTTGGTAGGAGATGACTGAGGTGAGAGGCAAATAGGTCCACTTCTGGCTTGCCCCATGTCGAAGTGAGTTGTCTGAAAGCCTTCGGATGTAACCTCCACTCGTGTGGATCTGTGAAATTCCTGCTTAGGCTGTCCGCCAACACATTGTCTTTTCCTGGAACAAACTGTGATTGTAACTGGATGTTCAGACTCGGTGCTTTCTCCCAAAGCTGCATTGTCAGTCTGCAAAGGGGGTAAGAGTGGGTGCCCCCCTGCTTGTTTATGTACCACATCACAGTGGTGTTGTCTGTCCGTATCATTAAGTGACCTTGCTGGAGTTGGTTTTGAAAAGCGTCGATAGCATGCATTACTGCCAGCATTTCCTTTTGGTTTATATGCAGATGTGTTTCCTTTGGAGACCATTGTCCTTGTATACACCTGCCTTCCATGTGCGCCCCCCATCCGAGGTCTGAGGCGTCTGTAGTCATGGTCTGTGTTATCTGTGTTTTTTTTGAATGACATACCTGTGTTTTCCTGGCTCACCGAGGCCCACCATAGGAATTTCTTTTGTAAGCATGGGATGAGTGGTATGATTGTCTCCAAGTTGTTGCTGTGCTGAGACCAAACGCTTTTTAGGTACCATTGAAGCTTTCTCATGTGTAGTTTTGCTAATGGAACCAGTAGAATGCAGGATGCCATGTAACCCAGGGCCTGTAGGAATCTCCTTGCAGTCATCTGGGTGAGTTTTGCTAAACCTTTGAAGTATTGAGTTAACTTCTCTTGCTTGTCTTCTGTCAGGTAAGCCATCTGAGAAGTTGTGTCTAGTTTGGCTCCTAAGAAGATTATTTGCTGGGATGGCTGCAGTCTTGACTTTTGGAAGTTGACTGTGTATCCCAGAGCTTGAAGTAATCGTATGACATATTCCAGATTTTTTGTCAACATCAATTTGTCGTCCGCTTGAATGAGGCAGTCGTCCAGGTACGGGTAAATTTGTATACCCTGGAGCCTGCAATGAGCAATTACTGAAGCCAGGCATTTTGTAAACACTCTGGGCGCAGTGGATAAGTCAAATGGCAATGCTGAGAATTGATAATGCTCTGGCCCTGCAAGAAATCTGAGGTATCTTCTGCAGCTGTGTCTGATAGGGACATGCAGATATGCCTCCTTGAGGTCCAGAGTAATCAACCACGACTCCTTGCCCAGCATGGGAAGGAGTTGCTGTAGAGTCAGCATTTTGAACTTTGGTACTATGAGAAAGGTGTTTAATGCGGACAAGTCCAGTATTGGTCTCCATTGAGTTTCTTTTCTTGGAACAAGGAACAGTCTTGAGTAAAACCCCTGTTCTTGTGGAACTCTTTCTATTGCTTTCATTCGAGTTAGCAGAGTGATTTGCTTGGTAGCCTCTGCCCTTTGATGTTGTGGTAGATTTGGCATGCCTTGTTTTCTTGGTAAGGTATGAAAATGAAACCTGTACCCTCGGTCTATAATGTCAAAAATCCATTTGTCCTTTGTCAGTCTGTGCCAGTTTTCTGCAAACAGAGATAACTTCCCGCCCAACGGAGCTTCTAGTTGTTCCCTGGTAGGCGGTAGTAGAGGAAAGTCATTGAGATTGTGGTTGTGGGGCAGGTGAAACCCCTGAGTTTGGTTTCCTGGCTGCCATTGTCGTCCCCTGTAAGGGCCTCTGTATTGGCCTCTTCCTCGGCCATGTCTGTTCTTACCCCTTTGAAACTTTTCTGGATTACGAAAGGACCAGTTTTTTGAAGGCCAATTCCTACTGAATCTGGGGGGTTGAACCTGGAGGAAATCTTTCACTGTCTGAACTGATTTTGCTTTTTCTTCTATGGTCTTTAACACATCCTTAGCATTTGCACCAAAAAGCTTGTTCTTTTCCAAAGGTGCATCCAGAAGTTTTGCTTTTACATGATCTGGTAGAGGTTGATCTTTTAACCAAGCATGTCTATGCATCACTGCCCCTGTCATAGCTGCCCTACATGAAGCTTCCAGTGCATCATATCCACACTGCAGGAAGTGATTGCTTACTTGCTGAGTGTTATGTACAGCTTCCTGCAAAGTCTTCCTGTCTAAAGGATCAGGAGAAGCTAATGTTTTTTGTAAATCTTCTAAGAGATAATCCTGATATTGGAACATATGAAAAAGGCAATTTAAAGCTCTCATAGATAAGGTAGTGGATGTGTAAACCTTTTTACCCCATCTCTCTAATGACCTTGCTTCCCTGTTGGAGGGCAAAGGATTTTTTGAGGTGGAGGCTGAAACTCCTTTAGGCCCCTGTCCAAATCAACAGTATGGGCCCTGAATAAATGGGAATGAGTTTCTGGGACCCTGTAATACCTGTCTGGCTTGGCTGGAGCAGGAGGTAGAGAATCAGGGGTAGCACTAGAATCAGAATACAAATCATCCAGAACATCAAGTACAGGAGGAATAGCTAAGGGCCTGTGCTGAGGCTTCTTAAGGAAAGTCCTAAGGCGTTTCCTGGAATCAGAATATTCCTGGCCTTGCCACTTGAAATGTTCCCTCATGGTGTGCAGAACTTCCCCAAAAGAGATATCCTCAGGAGGGGAGGCCGAAGGTATGGAATCTTCTGCATCAGAGTCCTCATAGGTCTGGAAGAGCTCTTCCTGGCTATCAGAGTGGACAGAGCCCTCAGAGTCTTCATCTGAAGGAGTAGGGTCAGAGGGTTCAACCCGGGGCCTTTTATCAGGAGGAGGCTGGGATGCTCTCTCAGGATGGGCCTGTGAACCTCTAATCATGGAAATTAAATCAGCAGCCATGGACATAATTTGTGTCTCCGGAGTCGGCTGAGGTAAGGATTTAGAAGTAATATGCTTTGTTTTGCTGGCTGCCTTAGCCCTAGTGTAGGCCTTAATAGACATGGCCATAGGAGGCCTGGCAGCTCCACGTGCAGGAGTGACCTTGTCTACAGCAATGGTCTCGGGCATTTCCTCGGTTTCGGTATCCGGAGGAAAATCTATAACTGGCGGAGTAATGTCTGGAATCGGAGTCGTCGGTAATGCAGTGTCTTCGGTTCGGAGCGGTGGAGAGACAGTCTGAGGGAAACGGAGCACTCGCGCTAGGTTTAGGCGTGGAGTCGGTGGTAGACGCGGGCCGAGGATGTCGGTCCCGGTCTTTTCGCTTTTTGGGAGTTTGCGATGTCGGAAGATCCGACGGCATGGTGTAAGCAAATTTATCGCCGAAAAAATCTTCAGCGAACTCCACCCGGCGCCTGAGAGTGCGCTTGTTGAAGCGAGCACAGGCTACACAGGCCGAGACGTCGTGGTCTGGGCCCAGGAAAGGGAGGCAGTAAGAGTGGAAATCCTTATGAGGTATTTGTTTACCACAAAAAAGACAATTGTTAACTTTTTCAGTAATTTCTGACATCGGCTGAGGCAAGAAAAGGTCCCCAACGGGGTACTTAGCTTTTTGATGACTTCGTATCGTAGAATACAGGAGCTGACCGACCGGCACTTGCGAACTGCTTCTGCTTCGGGCACCGCGCGGCAAGAAAGACTGAAGAAAATGGCGTTGGCTGATGCTTATATACTCCAGCCGCTCTGACGGAGAGAAATGCGACATCAGCCGACGTCGGACCCAGACTTTGGAATCCGGCCGACCGAGGGCTGCCTGAGGCAGGACAACCCACATGTTATGACTGCAGTTGCATTCTTGAAGGACATCTGTACAATGTTCGTGTTTCACTGTTGCAGTCATCACACTTGGGTTGATTCCCAAAGCTGAGGAAGGGCGGAAACAGTCTAGAAGTGTTAGGGCTGGCTAGTAGGCCTTGTAAGATTGCTGTTGCAAATCCAGCTCTGGATTGAGAAAAAATTGGTACGCAACTCCAGGTAGCAGCTTCCAGAATGCCCCTGGTAGGGACTCCCCTGAGAAACGCGGCAGAGGTGGAAGCCCTAGTGGAATGTGGTCTGATCCCCTGTGGGGTAGGTTTTCCACGGTGCTTGTAGCAGAAAGGGATGCAGTGTGCTATCCATTTTGAAACGGTTTCCTTTGAAATGGCCTTACCCTCTGCCCCTGTAGCAAAGCTGACTAGCAGCTGGTCAGATTTTCTGAAAGGTTTAGTACTGTCAAGGTAGAACCTGAGCAGTCTGCGCACATCCAAGGAGTACAGGATCCTTTCCCCTTTATTCTGAGGGCTAGGGAAGAAGGTTGGCAAATGGATGGATAGGTATAGAGCCACACTGGACACCACCTTAGGCATAAAAGAGGTGTTAGTCCTGAGGGAAACCCTGTCAGCATGGAAAATAATGAAGGATTCCACAGCAATTAGTGCCTGTAACTCGGACACTCTTCTTGCTGAAGTTATATCTAAAAGCAGGGCTATTTTCCAAGAGGAATTTTAACTCTGCTGAAGCTGCAGTTTCAAAAGGGGGAAGTGTGAGCTTCTCCTGTACAAAGTTAAGGTCCCAGGCAGGGGTCGGTGCTCTCCTAGGGGGCCTTAAGTTGTTAGCTCCTCTTGTTTGATGAGAGGGTTAGAAAAGAGGTAGCTCAGTATCATAATGAGCTGAGATGGCAGAGGCATGGATCTTAATGGAGAAGGACAGGCCTCTGAAGTAACTCTGCTAGGTAAACCCAGAATTAGAGGTAAGGAGGGCACTGCTGTGTCCTTCCCTTAAGACTGATTCCAAGAACAATACCTTTTCCACTTTTCAGCATAGGATTTCCTAGTACTGGAACTTCTGGCTTCAAGAATGATGTCCAGCACCTGTTTGCTGAGGGTGTCTGGTGGTGTATTCAAGGGATAAGCCAGGCAGCAAGGTTTACGGATTGCAACTGTGGATGCAAAATCTGTCCCTCCTGCTGAGACAGCAGGGTAGGAGTCTGGTGAAGGTGCCAGGGTAGTACTGTTGTCAGATTGTGCAAGAGTGGGTACCAGTGCTGGCATGGCCAGTCCTGGGCAATAAGAATTGCCCTTGGTTTGTCCTGTTTTATCTTGAGTAGTACTTTTGAGAGGAGGGGCATAGGGGGAAAGGCATAAATTGAGAGGTTTTCTCATTGAAATGATAGGGCATCCACCTTCCAGGCTCTGCTGTGAGGGTTCCTGGTGCAGAATTTGCTGAACTGGTGGTCCTCGGGGGAGGCAAATAGGTCCACCTCCTGTGTCCCCCTCCTCTGGATCAGAAGGTTGAAAGTGTTGGGCTCCAATTTTCACATGTGTGGGTCTAGGAGATTTCTGCTTAAGTCATCTGCCAGGGAATTTTGTTTGCCTGGAAGGCATTGAGCTTGTAGATGCACTTAGTTGCTCAAGGCTGTGTCCCACAGGGCCATGGCTAGCCTGCAGAGTGAGTATGAATACCCCCCCCCCCCCGCTTATGTACCACATAACTGTGGTGTTGTCTGTTTTTATAAGCAGTTGGCCTGGAAGGATTAGGTAATTTGAAGGCTATCAGAGCAATCTGTACAGCCAGCATCTCTTTTTGATTGATGTGCAGGATACTCTGGGCTGGGCTCCAGTGGCCCTGAATGCACTTGCCTGCCATGTGAGCCCCCCATGCATAGTTTGATGAGTCTGTTGTCAGGGTTTGGGCGGCGAAAGGTTGAGTGAAAATCAGTCCCTTGTTGTAGTTGCATGCTTCTGCCCACCAAAAGAACTCCGCCCTTAGACAAGGTATGATTGGAATGACTGTTTCCAGGTCCTGAGAATGCTGGCACCAAAGACTTTTTTAGTACTATTAAAGTTTCCTCATATGCAGTCTTGCATATGGAATTAGCAGAATACATGAGGCCATGAACCCTAGGGCTTGCAGTATTTTCCTTGCAGATAACTGGGTTCTGATGGCCATTTCTTTGAATTAGTTTGTCAGACAGACATGTTTTTCTGAAGTGAGAAATGCCATCTGGGAAGTAGTGTCCAAGCTTGCTCCCAGGAATACAATCTTGACTGGGCAATAGTTGCGATTTCTTTTCGTTGATGGTGTACCCCAATGAAGTGAGGATGCTTTTTACAAATGCCAGGTGCTGAAGTAGCAATTCCTGACTGTCTGCCTAAATCAGGCAGTTGTGGGAAAATTTGGATATTTCTCTGCCTCCAGTATGCAATGGCTGGAGCCAGACACATTGTGAATACTCTGGGCGCAGTAGATAAGCCAAATGGAAGTGCAGAGAACCTGCCCTAAAGCGTAGATATTTTCTGCATGACTCCCTTACAGGAATGTGCAGATAAGCTTCTTTTAAGTCTAGAGTGACTAACCAGGCATCCTTGGCTAGTATGGGGAGAAGCTGCTGCAGGGTAAGCATCTTGAATTTTGGGACCATCAGAAAGGTGGAGAGTTGACAGATCCAGGACTGGGTGCCAAGAGCCCTCTTTTCTGGGCACCAGGAAAAGTCTGGAGTAGAAATCCTGCCCCCTTTGTTCTACTGGAACAGATTGAATAGCTCTGATATTAAACAGGGAAAGTACTTGCTTTTCAGCCTCTGCCCACTGGTTTGGAGGAAGGTCTGGAAACCAGCTTGGGGTTGGCAGTGTATGAAAGTAGAATCTGTACCGCTGGGATACAATGTTTAGGACTCATCTGTCCTGAGTAATGGACATCCAGCTTTCTGCATGAAGGGCAGGTTTTCCTCCTAGGGTCACAAGTAATTGGGCAGGGCTGGGAAGGATAATTGAAAAGTCACTGAACTTTTTCCATAAGGGGACGGCTTACCACTTCCCCGTTTTTGAGGTGGGGGCACTCCATTGTTTAGATCTCTGCATACCCTGAGACTGTAGTCTGGGTGGCCCGTTTCCCCTAGGTTTGGTCTGAGAAGGCCTGGAAGGGGCTAGAAAGGACCAGTTTTTAGAAGACCAATGCCTACTGAATCTAGGTGGTTGCACTTGTAAGAATTCTTTAACAGTTTGCATAGATTTAGCTTTTTCTTCCATCTTTTTAAGAACCTCTTCTGCTTTGGTGCCAAATAAACGGTCCTTATTTAAAGGAGTGTCTAGTAATTTGGATTTGACATGATCTGGCAAGGTTTGTTAATTCAGCCAAGCATACCTTCTCAGTACAGACCCCAGTGACTGCAGCCCTGCAAGATGCTTCTAGTGCATCAATACCACACTGCAAAGTATGCTTACTAACTTGGTTTGCAGAATTAGCTCTTGTAAGTCTTTATTTTCTGCACAATCTGGAAGTAACACCATTTTTTGTTTAATTAGTTCCATAATATGCTGCTGGTACCTCAACATGTGAAACTGGCAATTCAATGCCCTGATGGCAAGAGTTGCAGAGGTATACACCTTCTTACCCAGTCTAAAGCTGTGGAATCCCTGTCTGATGGGGTAGGATTTTTGGTTGTAGTAGCCTTAACACCTTTAGGTCCCTGGGAAATGGTCTCTGGATCCGCAGTAGGATTCTTGGAGAAATTTGTGAGAATCAGGTACTCTGTAGTACCGGTCAGGTTTCCTAGGGGCCGGGGGTAAAGTACCTGGAGTAAGACTGGATTCCATAAAAACATCTACAACATCCAGTACAGGGGGGGGGGGGGGGTATAGCTAGAGGCCTGTGATGAGGCAACTCTAAAAATTCTCGAGTCTCTTTTTGGACTGAGGGTAGTCTGGCATTTCCAGTGGAAATGCTCTTAAAGTATATGCAAGGTTTCACCAAAAGAAAAATCCGAGGGGAGGTAGAGGGTACGCATTCCTCCGCATCTGAATACTCATAGGTTGATAAGGGCATGTCCTGATAATCAGAAGAGTCAGAGTCATGGTCTGTAGAATCAGAATGAAACTCAATTCTTTGTCTCTTACCAAGGGAAGGCTGGCTTCCCCTAATTAGTGTAATAAGGTCTTCAGCCATTCTAAGTATTTGTTTTTGTGGCATGGGAGCTTGAGCTGCATTTTGGTAGTCAGTTTTCTAGGCATAGTGTTATGCTGGGCCTCAGAAACTCAGTAGTTTTAGCTAAAAATGAAGTTGTCAGTTGAATTCGAACATCGGTAGGTCGGAATACACCCTCAGAAGCCGGTGCCTGCACAGCGGCTCCGGACCCATCCAAGGTAGACACATCCGCAGGTTCCATAGTCGAAGAAGCATCTTGCGGCATACCGGACTCCGAATGGGTCTCAGCAGAGGCCTACAAATGTGTAGAAGTGGGCATCAGGGGCTACAGAGGCAACTCACTGAATACCAGCGGACTGGCGATTAGCTTAACGTGTCGTCAGCAGTTATGGACCTATGCGGTCTGTCTAAGTTTTTTTTCCAGAAGATCGGTAGTCGGGTGGCTTATCGAAGCCATTTCAGAATACGGAGAACGAGAGCGAAAGAATTTAGCGACAAAGATAGCCCAACAACTAATGGTTTGGGAGTTAAGGCACAAAACCGGCAGCGAGGGACATCGTGGTCTGGGCCTAAACTATGAAAATCTCTGAGGTATTTGCTTTCCAAAGGCAAGACAACTGTTAACTTTTTCTAACATCTGTTAGAGCAAGAAAAAAAGGATCCCCAACGGGGTATTTAGCTTTAGAAGACTTCAGGATTACAGACTCGAAAATGGAAATTTCAGGTAGCGGCCGACCGGCACTTGCAAACTGCTTCTGCTTCGGGCTCCTCCTCGGCAAGAAAGACTGATGTAGTGACGTCGGCTGCCTGGTTTATATCCCCGACGACCTGACATCATGGAAGAAACGACAGCATCCGATGCAGAAATCCTAAGACTCTGGTATTCAGGCCGACTGAGGGCTACCTGCAGGCAGATAACTCAAGTGTGATGACTGCAACAGTGAAACACGACGAACATGTTATGTTCTTACCATAACGTTCCATCAGTGTTGTCGATCTTCATTAGGACTGATGGGTTTGGTTCCGACCTCTCGGAATAGACTCTGCCATTATACACAGCTCATACCAGCCAAAAACTCTCGAGCTAAGGCTAGACACCCACAATGCCTCTCCCCATTACCTCAGAGTGAGTTTGCCTAGTATAAAAGAAATACAGAAGCCCTATAATCCTAGAACATCCCAGGATTAGGTCCGGACCTCCAGGAGTCTGTTTGAGGGCGTAGGAGGGTGGGATGTCAAGAATGAAGAGACACAACATAGATGGAACATTATGGTAAGAACATAGCTTCTTTATCTGTTGTCAATCTTTATCTATTCTTGAATAATGGGACAGAGTCCTTAGCTACTTTAGATCTAGGAAGGTCCTAAGGAAGGATATTCCTGAGCACCATAGAGCCAAAGGATGCACTTCCCCTAGAGACCATGTCTAACTTGTAATGAGTGATAAAAGGTATGCAGAGTAAACCCAAGTTGCAGCTGCACATACGTCTTCCATAGAAGCTCTGGAATGAAATACATCTGAAGTGGAAACAGATCTTGTAGAATGAGCTCTAACAGTAGATGACAACTTGAGTTTGTTTTGGTCATATATAAAAATAATATAGTCTCTTAGCCATTTTGACAAGATGATTTTGAGAAGGCCTTGCCCAATCCGGGTCCTGAAAATGATAGAAATAGTTGGTCTGATTTTCTAAAAGATTTGATTTTATCCAAGTAAAAATATAATTGTCTGTGGACATCTAAAAGGTGTAGACAATACTCTACTTTGTTTGTAAATTTTTGAAAAAAACTATTAGACTGACACCACTTTGGGAAGGAAGGTGGGATTAGTTCTAAGTGATGCTCTTTCTTTGTGAAAAATGATGTATGGATATTTTACACAAAGCCTGTAATTCTGAAATACGTCTAGCAGACATGATAGCTACTAGGAACGTGAGGTTGCAAGTAGCTGCTGGCTCAAAAGGCTGCCAAACTAGGCATTGTAAGACCAAAGTCAAGTCCCAAGGTGCTATAGGATCCTTGAAAGGGGGATTTTATGTGCAGAGTGCCTTTAAGAAAATTTTTTCATAGACTGAGACATCAAATCAAAGAGTGGTCATTAAAAATTGTTGTGAAAATTTTGAAATGACAGCCAAGTGAACAAGAAGTTATGTACTCACCATAACGTTCGATGTATGTAGTCCATCACGCCTTACATTCTTACCCCTGGGTTCGGAGCCGAACCTCGGCTCCGACTCGAACATACTCTAGCTCAAAGTCTTCAATTGGCTCATGGCTAAGAGGTATCCCATCATGCAACAGGCCCATTCCCCAGATCTTGTCTGCTGTAAGCGTACACACACACACACACACACACACACACACACACACACACACACACACACACACACACACACACACACACAAAAGAAGAACAACCCCAACAGAAAGGGCTACGGATACCTAAAGACTAACTCCAGGTCCTCAAGGAGGGGGGGGGGGGGTTAGTAAGAATGGAAGGCGAGATGGACTACTTGCATCGAACGTTATGGTGAGTACATAACTTATTGATGTTATGTAGTCCAATCTCGCCTTCATTCTTACCCCTGGGACAGCATCCCAAACACCTTGACCTTGGGTGGCTCAGTGAAAAATACTCTTGAGCACTGTGGAACCAAAGGAAGATCTGCCTCTAGAGACCAGATCTAATTTGTAGCGACTAATAAAAGTATGAGGCGAAGCCCATGTTGCTGCAGCACAAATATCATCCATAGAAATCCTAGCCTGAAATGCAGTAGGGGTAGCTACAGATAGTGTAGAATGAGCCTTCACTTTAAAGGGTAATTCTTTGTCATTGGAACCATAAATAAATGAGATGCATTTGTAAATCCAGCAAGACAAACTTACTTTAGAAACAGGAACCCCAAGTCTACTGTCGGAAAACAAGATAAACAGTTTATCTGATTTCCTGAAATATTTTGTCCTATTTAAATAGAAACACAACTGTCTGAATGTCTTGGCTGCTTTAGCCCTGGCGAAGGCCTTAATGGACATGGCTGCTGGAGGCCTAGCAGCACCACGTGCTGGGGTAGAGACATCCAAGGGAATAGTGTCTGATAAGTCAGTGGTAAGCACCGTAGTGGGTAAAATTTCTGAGGCCGATTCAAGAGTGCTAGCAGGGACCTCAGTTGTAGAGATAGATTCAGCTGTATTTTGATCAGTTTTCTCGGTTTCGGCCGAAACCGAGACACTCGCGGTTTGCTTAACCATGGTTTCGGCCGAAACCGCGAGTGTCGGTCTTTTCTTGCTTTTGGCAGAATGCGAGTCGGAGGATCCGGCGGCATAATGTACGCAAAATCAGAACCGAAAACTGTTCTGCAAACTCCGACCGACGCCTAAGCGTTGTCGGTTGAAAAGCACAGGACGAACAGGCTGCTACGTGGGCTGGGCCTAAGCAAGGCAGGCAGTAAGAGTGGAAATCTTTATGAGGTATTTGTTTCCCACAGGTTAAACAATTATTAACTTTTTCTGACATCGGCTGAGGCAAGAAAGAGTCCCCAACGGGTACTTAGCTTTAGAAGTCTTCGGTAGTATTCGGTAGAAGTAATCTCTGGATCCGACCGACCGGCACTTGCGAACAGCTTCTGCTTCGGGCCACGCGCAAGAAAGACTGGAGAAAATGGCGTCGGCTGATGCTTTATACCCGAAGTCCAACAGAGATGACGTCGGGTGAAGTGCGACATCAGCCGAAGCCGGACCCGGACTTTGGAATCCGGCCGACTGAAGGGCTGCCTGACGACAGGACAACCCAGTTGTTATGACTGCAGATGCATCCATGAAGGACATCAAGATAAACAGTTTATCTGATTTCCTGAAATATTTTGTCCTATTTAAATAGAAACACAACTGTCTGAATGTCTAGCTGATTAAGCTTAAATTCTACCTTGTTAGAAAATTCAGGAAAAAACACAGGCAACTCAATGGATTGGTTGATACTGACAACAGAAGCAACCTTTGGAATAAAGGAAGGATTGGTTCTTAAGGAGACCCTGTCTTTGTGAAACACCAAATAAGGTGGCTTAAATCGACAAAGCTTGGAGCTTAGAGAGCCGCCTAGCTCAAGTTATGGCTACCAAGAATACTGTCTTCCATGACAAGAATTTAAGGTCACACGTAGCTGCGGGCTCAAAGGGAGTCGAGGTGAGCTTCTGTAATACAAAATTGAGGTCCTATGGCATTACTGGATCAAAGACTGGCAGTCTGAGTAACAGTAACATTGTCCCTTTCAGAAAGGCCCTACAAAGCCTAGGAGCCATAAGGTTGGGCTCATTAGCAATGTGCAAGGTAGAAATCGCTACCAGTTGCACTTTAATGGTTGCTGCAGCTGACCCTGACTGAACAGTTGAGAAAGAAATTCTAATATTGCCGAAATAGGCACTGTACAAGGATCAATACGTCTTTCACGGGCCCAAATGGAGTTTCTATTCCACTTACTGGAATAAATCTTCCTGGTAGAAGGCTTGTGGGAAGAAGACAGAATGTGGACCACTTCCAGGGAAAAATCATGAAGCCTGACTAGGGATGGAACTGGAGCAGCCAAGCTGTCAACTTGAGGGTCTGGATGGAGGAATGGAAAGTACAGTTGAGTACACTTACCATAAATGTAGATGTTAGAGTGTATTCACTGTTGCAGTCATTACACATTTGGGTTATCTGCTTGCAGGTAGCATTCAGTCGGCCTGATTAACAGTCTTGGGTACTGTGTCTGTTACTGTCCCTTCTTCCATGACGTCAGGTCGTCAGGGGTATAAAACCTGCATTCGACGCCATTACATCTGTTTTTCTTGCCCCAAATGTCAGGTGCCCCCCTAATGGGGAGCAATAAAATTAAACACAAAAATATACCTCCAACCAAAAGCAAATACACCAAAAAGGCTTTTAAGCATAGTAAAAGAAAGTAGAGATATAGTTAGAGAAAAGCACGGGGCTGGAGGGAGGGTAACCAGGAATGCAACAGTGAATACACTAACATCTACATTTATGGTAAGTGTACACAACTATACTATGTTCTTCGCGTTTCACTGTTGCAGTCATTACATTTGGGTAGATTCCCAAAGCTATGGTTGGGAGGAGGAGTTTATACAGAATTAGGGCCAGCTATAAGGCTCTGCAAGACAGCAGTGGCAAAACCAGGTCTGGATTTAGAGAAAATTGGTAAAAGATAATGCTTGGTGAAAGTATGTACAGAACTCCAGGTAGCAGCTTCTAGAATATCCCTGGTAGTAATACCTCTGAGAAAGGCTGCAAAAGTGGATGCAGCCCTGGTGGAGTGAGATCGGATCCCCTGGGGGATAGATTTTCCATGTTGCTTATAGCAGAAAAGAATGCAATGGCTTATCCATTTAGAAATGGTTTGTTCTGAAATAGCCTTCCCCCTCTGCCCCTGCAGCAAATGCTACCAGCAATTGGTCAGATTTTCTTTGAGATTTAGTCCTGTCCAAGTAGAATCTAAGCTGTCGGTGCACATCCAAGGAATGCAGAATCCATTCCCCATTGTTCTGTGGATTGGGAAAGAAGGTTGGAAAATGAATGGACTGATTAAGAGCCACACTGGAAACCACCTTGTGAATGAAGGATGGATTGGTCCTCAGAGATACCCTGTCCACATGAAAGATGATAAAAGGCTCCACTGCCATAAGGGCCTGTAATTCAGATATCCTTCTAGCTGAAGTGATTGCTAAAAGGAAGGCTGTTTTCCAAGAAAGAAATTTTAAGTCTGCAGTAGCAGCTGGCTCAAAAGGAGGTACAGTGAGCTTCTCCAAAACAAAGTTAAGGTTCCAGGCAGGGGTAGGAGCTTTCCTGGGTAGTCTCAAGTTCTTTGCCCCTCTGAGATACTGCTTGAGCAAGGGTTGAGAGAAGAGGGTGGGGTTCTGTGTTATAGTGAGCTGAAATAGCTGAAGCGTGGATTTTAAAAGAGGAAAAAGACAGGCCCTTGTGAAGCATCTCCGTTAAGTATTGC
Organism: Protopterus annectens; assembly: GCF_019279795.1. NCBI lineage: Eukaryota > Metazoa > Chordata > Ceratodontiformes > Protopteridae > Protopterus > Protopterus annectens. Next base: position 1,923,532,488 of record NC_056743.1, on the reverse strand, counting down.
AAAATCTGAGGTAAATTGGGCGCTGCTGTGCTCATCCCTGAAGATGAGTTCCAGGCACAGAATCTTTTCCATTTACCAGCATAAGATTTTCTAGTACTAGGCCTTCTTGCCTCCAAGATGACATCCATCACAGGTTTGCTGAGGGATGATAAAGGTGAATTTAAGTGATTAGCCAGGCTGCAAGGTTCAATGTTGGAAGCTGAGGGTGCAGAATTTCGTTCTCCTGCTGAGACAGCAAGAAAGGGGTCTGAGGTAGGTGCCATGGAGATATTTGTGACACACTGCGGAGTGGGCACCAGTGTTGGCGTGGCCAGTCTGGAGCAATCAAAATCATTCTAGGTTTGTCTTGTTTGACTTTTAGCAGAACTTTGGAGAGCAGAGGCAGAGGGGGAAAGGCATAGACTGATAGGCTTTTCCAGCTGAAGGACACAGCATCCACTTTCCAGGCTTTTTTGTGGGGAGCCCTTGTGCAAAACTTGTCCAACTGGTAGTTCTGAGAAGAGGCAAACAGATCTATGTCTGGGCTCCCCATTTGCTTGTCAACACGTTGAAAAATCCGTTGTTCCAGTTTCCACTCGTGTGGGTCCATGAGATTTCTGCTTAGTTTGTCTGCCAGTGTATTCAATTTTCCTGGCAGGAATTGGGCTTGTAGGTGCACTTGGTAGCTCAAGGCTGTGTTCCACAATGCCATGGCTAGTCTACAGGGGGGGGGGGGTAAGAATGTGTACCCCCCAGCTTGTTTATGCACAAAATAACCGTGATGTTGTCTGTCTTCACCATTAGTTGTCCTGGAAGAATGTGGTCCTTGAAGGCTGTCAAGAGCATTTTGTACAACTAACATTTTTTTTTATTGATATGTGGGTGCATTTGATTTGGGTTCCATTTGCCCTGAATGCACTTCCCTGCCAGGTGAGCCCCCCCATGCATAGTGTGATGCATCTGTAGTTAGGGTTTGGACGGCAGGGGTTAGTGTGAATGGCAGTCCCTTGTTTTGGTGGCAGGCATCTGCCCACCATAGGAATTCCAGGCGTAGGCAAGGTACAATAGCAATCATTGTTTCCAGGCTGTGAATGTTGACTCCATAGTCTTTTTAAGTACCACTGTAGTTTCCTCATATGCAGTCTTGCATATGGAATTAGAAGAATGCAGGAGGCTATGAACCCCAGGGCTTGCAGTATTTGTTTTGCAGATAGCAGGGGTTTTGTCGCCACTTGTTTGAAGTACGTTACCAAGTGAATTTGCTTCTCTGGTGTGAGGAAAGCCATCTGGGCAGTTGTACTCAAGGTTGCACCCAGGAATGTAATCTGTTGAAAGGGTACGAGTTGCGATTTATTTTCGTTTATGGTGTACCCCAGACAAGTTAGACCCCTTTTTACAAATGCCAGATGATTTAGAAGTATGCCTTTGTGTTCTGCCTAAATTAGACAATCGTCCAGGTATGGATATAGTTGAATATTTCTTTGCCTGCAAAATGTAATAACTGGAGCCAGGCACTTTGTGAATACCCTGGGCAAAGTAGACAAGCCAAAGGGCAGTGCAGAGAACTGATAATGCAAGTAGCCTGCCTTGAAGCGTAGGCATCTTCTGCAAGATTCCCTGATTGGGATGTGCAGGTATGCTTCTTTTAAATCTAAAGTTGCCAACCAGGCATCTTTGCTTAGCATAGGAAGTAACTGGTGAGTCAGCATCTTGAATTTTGGAATGTCCAGAAAGGTGTTTAGAATAGACAGGTCCAGAATTGGACACCATGATTTGTCTTTTCTGGGTACCAGAAAGCCTGGAATAGAAACCTTGTCCCTTTTCCTCTTCTGGCACTGGTTGAATAGCCCCCATGTTTAAGAGGGAGAGTACTTTTTTGAGCCTCTGGCCACCAGTTTGGTGTTGGCAACATGTGGAAATCCCTAGGACACTATTTAAAACCCATTTGTCCTGGGTTATGAGTTCCCAATTATTTGCATGAAGAGCAATCTTTCCCCCCCAAAGGGGCATCTAAAAGATAAGTGCTTGGTAATTTTAAAAGGATGTCATTGAGAATGTTTACCAAAGGGGGGTTCTTGTTATTTCCAGATTTGGAAGTGGAGACCTCCCATTGCTTAGTTCTGAGAGTCCCCTGGGACTGAAACCTGGTGCTTTTGGAGTGTCTGGGTTTGGCTTGAGAGGATCTGGAAGGAGCTGGAAAAGACCAATTCTTAGTAGGCCAGTGCCTACTAAATCTTGGAGGTTGCACTTGTAAAGAATCTTTAACAGTTTGCATAGATTTAGCTTTATCTTCCATCTTTTTTAGAACTTCGTCAGCCTTACTGCCAAACAGACGGTCCTGATTTAAAGGAGCATCCAACAATTTTGCTTTAACATGATCCGGCAAACATTGCTCCTTAAGCCAAGCATGCCTTCCAAGCACAGACCCACAGCAGCCCTGCAGGAGGCATCTAAAGAATCAAAACCACATTGCAAAGTATATTTTCCAACTTGTTCAGCAGAATGCAATAAATCCTGTAAATTTTCCAGTCAGGAAACAATTTTCTGTTTAAGCAGTCCAATAATATGCTGTTGATATTTCAACATATGAAATTGGCAGTTTAAAGCCCTGATTGCCAAGGCTGCAGAAGTATAAACTTTCTTACCCCATCTATCCAGCGCCCTGGAGTCTATCAGAAGGGGTAGGATTTTTTGCAGTAGAAGCCTTAATGCCCTTGGGCCCCTGAGAAATGGTTTCTGGATCTGCAACAGGATTTTTGAAAAGGAACTTGTGGGAGTCAGGAACCCTGTAATATCAGTCAGGTTTACTAGGAGCCGGAGGCAGGGAATCGAGGGCCATACTGGATTCCGAAAACATATCACAATGTCTAGTACAGGCAGAGGTATATGCTGAGGTAGAAGGAAATCCCCAAGCCTCTTTTTTGAATCAGAAAATTCCTGACTTTCCCCAGTGGAAATGCTCCCTTAAGGCATGCAAAGTTTCCCCAAAAGAAAAATAATCAGGAGTGGAAGCAGAGGGAATTAAATCCTCTGCATCAAAATCCTCAAAAGTAGGTATGGACAAATCTAGGTCATTAGAAGAATCAGAAGACACAGAAACCGGATCAGAAGATTCATAATCAAGCTCAGCTCTAGGCCTTTCGGGGGGGTGGGGGGGGGGGTTTGACCACCCCTGATTAGAGTAATTAGATCTTCTGCCATTTTGATCATTTGTTTTTTTAGGCATAGGAGCCTGAACATGTGGCCTGGGTGTCAGTTTTTTAGACATAGATCGAGATTTAGGCCTTAGTAATGAAGGTGGAGTTGATTTAATATGCAAGTCTGTAGGCCTGAATACACCCTCATAAGCCGGTGCCTACAGAGCGGCTCCGGACCCATCCAAGGTAGAGACATCCGCGGGTTCCATAGGTGAAGCCTCTCGCGGCATACCGGACTTTGAATGGGTCTCAGTACAGGCCTGTGAAACAGAAGTAGCAGGTATCAGGGGCTGCGAAAGCACTTCACTGAGTACCGGCGAACTGGCGACTGGCTTAGGAGAAGTGTCGTCGGCAGTTTTGGACCTCGGCAGCCTGTCTCTATCTTTGCATTTTTTCGGAATCCTGGTAGTTGGATGGCTAACCGATGACATTTCTGGCTAATTAAACCGAGAACCGAAATATTTAGAGGCAAAAATGTACCGAAGGATAGTGCGCTTATTAAATAAAGCACAACTGACAGCAAGGTACGTCGTGGTCAGGGCCTAGGCAAGGAATACAGTACGAATGAAAATCTTTGTGAGATATTTGCTTTCCACAAGTAATGCAATTAACGTTTACTGACATCGGTAAGGAGCAAGAAAAAAAGGTTCCCCAATGTTGTACTTAGCTTTAAGTTGAAAACTTCGGTTCTGAAACTCGAAAACGAAAATTTCAGGAGTTGGCCGACCGGCACTTGCGAACTGCTTCTGCTTTGGGCACTGCACAGCAAAAAACACTGATGTAATGACGTTGGATGCATGTTTTATACCCCTGACGACATGGAAGAAGGGACAGCAACCGACACAGGACCCAATACTTTGTTAATCAGGCCGACTGAGGGCAACCTGCCAGCAGATTACCCAAATGTAATGACTGCAACAGTGAAACACGAAGAACATCTGTCCTGACATAGGAGTCAGTAGATCTGGATCTGGGTCCAGAATAGTACAGTTTTGTACCTACCATAAATGTAGATGTCCGATAGGTATGCATCTGCAGTCCTTACATATGGGTTGTCCTGCCTCTGGCAGCCCCTTGGTCGGCCGGATTCCAAAGTCTGGGTCCGGCGTCGGCTGATGTCGCCTCCATCCCAACGTCAGAGCGCCTGGGATATAAAAGCGTCAGCCGACGCCATCTTCCTCAGTTTTTCTTGCCCCAGATGCCAGTTGCCCTCTAAGTAAGGCAAAATTTGGAGAAATGAAAAATTCCAAACATGCACAGCAATAAAAAACAAATACACCATAAAAGATAACCCCAGCTAGCTAAAAAGAGGGATAGGTATCCAAAATATACCACAGAGGGGTAGGAGGGAGGGAAATCCTGACTGCAGATGCATACCTATCGGACATCTACATTTATGGTAGGTACAAAACTGTACTATGTCCTTCAAGGATGCATCTGCAGCCTTACATATGGCTAGAATATCACAGCCAAGCTGGGGAAGGTAGGACCTACGAAAAGGATGGTGTAGCTAACATGCCCTGCAGGACTGCAGTAGCAAAGCCTGCTCTGGAATATAAGGGCAAATTGTAATGCCTGGAAAATGTATGCATGGAGCTCCATGTAGCAGCTTCTAAAATGTCCTTTGTAGCCTCCCCTCTTAAGAAGGCTGTGGAGGTGGCTGTTGCTCTGGTGGAATGAGGCCTAATGTTAGTTGGCACAGCTTTTCCATGAAAGGAGTAACAGAACCGAATGCAATTTCCTATCCATTTTGAAATTGTCTGTTTGGAAATTGCTTTTCCTTGTACACCAGCAGCATATGCTACAAAGAGTTGGTCAGTTTTTCTGTAAGTCTTAGTTCTGTCCAAGTAATATTGCAACTGTCTGTGGATATCCAAAGTATGCAGAAGTTTTTCTCCTTTATTTTGTGGATTTGGAAAGGTAGGCAGGTGAATAGCTTGGTTCAGTGAAACCCTGGATACCACCTTCGGCATGAACGAAGGATTGGTTCTCAAAGTGACTCTGTCCTGATGAAAAATGAGAAATGGCTGAACTGCCATGAGGGCCTGTAACTCAGATACTCTTCGCGCTGAGGTTATGGCCAAGAGGAAGGCAGTCTTCCAAGACAGGAATTGTAGTTCTGAAGATGCTGCTGGTTCAAAGGGAGGAAGAGTTAATTTTTCCAACATGAAGTTAAGGTCCCATGTAGGCACTGGTGGTTTCCTTGGAGGGTTGATGTTTTTTATCCCTCTTAGAAACTGTCTTAGCAGAGGATGAGAGAATACAGGTGGGTCAGTGTTGTACTCTGCTGAAATTGCTGAAGCATGGATCTTTATGGAGGAATAGGAAAGGCCATTATGGAGCATTTCAGCCAAGTATTCTAGAATATGTGGAATGCTCATGATTGTCGGATCTTGACCCTTTGCGGTGTTCCAGGTATGAAATCTTTTCCATTTTGCTGAATATGCTTTTCTTGTGGAAGGCCGCCTGGCTTCCATGATGATATCCTGTACCCTCTTAGATAGCTTATCCTGGCGAGGAGTCAAGGTATTCTCCAGGCTGTCAGCTGCAAGGTTTTTAGACTGGAGTGCAGAGTCTTGTAATTGTGCTGCGTCAGAAGAGGCCATTGTGGTAGAGGCCAAGGTTTCCTGCGTGACATGCTCCTTAACAGTGGGTACCAGTGTTGTCTTGGCCAGTCCGGGGCTATCAGGATTACTTTTGGTTGCTCTATCCTGATCTTCAGTAAGACCTTGGTCATTAATGGAAGAGGTGGGAATGCATATACTGTTAGAGTATTCCAGTTGAATGAGAGGGCGTCCGCTTTCCATGCTTGAGGATGGTATGTCCTTGTGCAGAATTTCCTCAGTTGGATGGTTGTGGTGGGAGGCAAAAAGATCTATGTCCGGCGTTCCCCATGCATGTGTTATCTGGAGAAATATATCCGGGTGCAACATCCATTCGTGTGGATCCATGATGTTTCTGCTCAGGCTGTCCGCCAGAACATTGTCTTTCCTGGTACGAACTGGGATTGTAGTTCTATATTGAATTTCAGGGAAAGATCCCACAGATTCATCGCCAGCCTGCAAAGAGGGTATGAATGGGTACCCCCTTGCTTGTTTATGTACCACATAACTGTGGTATTGTCTGTCTTTATTAACAGGTGACCTTGGTGGAGGAAGAGCTTGAAGGCCTCGATGGAATGCATCATTGCCAGCATTTCCTTTTGGTTGATGTGCAGATGCAATTCCTTTTGTGTCCATTGCCCTTGAATGCATCTGCCTTCCATGTGAGCTCCCCATCCATGGTCTGAGGCATCCGTTGTAATGGTTTGGCTGATATGTGGCTTGCTGAAAGGCAGGCCCATGTTTGACTGGCTTGCTTTTGCCCACCACAGGAATTCCTTTTGAAGGCAAGGAATGAGGGGGATTAAAGTTTCTAGACTGTGACTGTGCTGAGACCATAGACTCCTTTGGTACCATTGCAGTTTCCTCATATGCAGCCTTGCTTGTGGAATCAGAAGAATGCAAGATGCCATGAATCCCAGGGCCTGCAGGATCTTCCTTGCAGTTAGCTGGGTTTGTGTTGTCAGATTTCTGAAATAATCCGGTAGTTGTGCTTGTTTTTCTTCTGTGAGAAAAGCCATCTGGGTGTTTGTATCCAGTTTTGCACCTAGGAAAATTATTCGTTGGGATGGAACAAGTCTTGATTTCTGAATGTTGACTGTGTATCCCAAGGCCTGTAGTAGTCGGATGACATAGTTTAAGTGTTCTACCAGTGTTTGCTGGCTGTCCGCTTGTATGAGGCAGTCGTCCAGGTATGGGTAAATTTGAATCACCTGAAGTCTGCAATGTGCAACTACTGATGCCAGGCATTTCGTGAATACTCTGGGCGCAGTAGATAAGCCAAATGGCAATGCTGAGAATTGATAATGCTCTGAACCTGCAAGAAATCTGAGGTGTCTTCTGCAACTTTGTCTGATAGGGACATGCAGGTATGCCTCCTTGAGGTCTAGAGTTACCAGCCAGGACCCCTTGCCCAGCATGGGAAGGAGTTGCTGTAAGGTCAGCATCTTGAATTTTGGCACAATGAGGTAAGTATTCAGTGCGGACAAGTCCAGTATTGGTCTCCATTGCTTTTCTTTTCTTGGAACAAGGAATAGTCTTGAATAAAATCCTTGGCCTTGCTCTGAGAGAGGAACCCTTTCTATTGCCCTCATTTGAAATAGCTTGGAAATTTGTTTGAAAGCCTCTGCCCTTTGGTTTGGTGGCAGGTTTGGCATGCCTTGTCTGTTTGGTAATGTATGAAAATGGAATCTGTATCCTTTGTCTATTATTTGCAGTATCCATTTGTCCTTTGTAATACCGTGCCAATTTTGTGAGAATAAAGATAGCTTTCCGCCCAAAGGTGCTTCCAATTGAGCCCTGGTTGGCGGGGTCATAGTCAAGTCATTGAGATGGTCCTTGTGTAGTAGTTGTAGGTCCTGCAGTACCTCTCTGGTTTGGAGGCTGCCATTGACGTCCTCTGTAGGAGCCTCGAGCTTGCCCTCTACCTCTGGCACGCCTGTTTCTGCCTCTTTGAAATCTGTCTGTGTCTGGAAAGGACCAATTCTTAGAAGGCCAATTTCTGCTGAATCTTGGTGGTTGGACCTGTAGGAAATCTTTGACTGTACTGATTTAGCCTTTTCCTCAAATTTCTTTAAGACCTCTTGAGCCGTGGAGCCAAATAACTTTTGTTTTTCCAGCGGAGCTTCCAGAAGCTTTGCTTTAACATGATCTGGCAGTGTTTGTTACTTCAGCCAAGCATGTCTACGTATGACTGCACCTGTCATTGCTGACCTACATGAAGCTTCCAATGCATCATAACCACACTGCAAGAAATGGTTGCTAACCTGCTGGGAGTCATGTACCAGATCCTGAAGTGCCTTGCGATCTAGGGGTTCAGGTGAAGAAAGTTTTTTATGCAATTCATCTAACAAATACTCTTGGTACTGTATCATATGGAATTGACAATTTAAAGCCCTCATAGAAAGAGTGGAAGTAGTATACACCTTTTTACCCCATCGCTCTAAAGCCCTGGACTCCAGAGGGAGTGGGTTTTTAGTAGTGGTGGTTGCAACCCCTTTAGGGCCCTGGGAAATAGTTTCTGGGTCAGCAGAGTGGTCCTTGTAAAGGAAATGATGCGAGTCCGGGACCCTGTAGTACCTATCGGGTTTGACAGGAGCCGGAGGAAGGGAGTCAGGGGAAATACTGGACTCAGTACACATCATCAATGACATTTAAAACCGGAGGAATAGCCAAGGGTCTATGTTGAGGTAAATGCAAAAAAGTTCTTAATCTCTTTCCGGAGTCAGAGAATTCCTGGCCTTGCCATTTGAAATGCTCTCTCATGGAGTGGAGGGTCTCCCCAAAGGACAACTCTTCAGGAGGGGAGGCTGAGGGAATAGATTCCTCTGAATCAGAATCCTCGTAGGCCGTAAAGGCCGCCTCCAGGTAGTCTGATAGGGCAGAGTCATCTGAGGCCTCATCAGAGGACTGGGGATCTGTCTGCTCAACCCTGGGCCTTTTGTCTTGAGGAGGTTGAGAGCCCCTGTCCGGATGTGGCTGAGAGCCCCTAATTAGGGAAATAAGGTCCTCGGCTAAACTTAAAATCTGTGAACCGGTAGTGGATCCCTGAGGAATAGTCTTGGGAGGGAGAGATTTTGGCTGTTTAGCAGCTTTAGCACGTGTAAATGCCTTAATGGACATGGATACAGGAGGCCTGGCTGCCCCACGTGGAGTAGTCTTATCTAGAGAAATGGTGTTGGAAATTTCCAGAGCACCGGTTTCAGTAAGAAATTCTATAACCGACTCAGAGGTGGCCTCCGGGGCAGAGATAGTCGGTTGTGCGGTTTCGTCGGTCGGAAGCACCGAGGATTCTGTTTCGACAGAGACACTCGCGGTAGGCCTGGGTGTGGTTTCGGCCGAAACCACGGACCGCGTGCGTCGGTCCTTGTCCTTCCGTTTTTTTGGGTAAATGAGGAGTCGGAAGCTCCGACGGCATAGTGTAACAGTATTTTTCCCAAAAAATTCCTCTGCGAACTCCGCCCGACGCCTAAGAGTGCGTCTATTGAAAGAGGCACAGGCCGAGACGTCGTGGTCTGGGCTTAGGCAGGGTAGGCAGTAAGAGTGGAAATCCTTATGAGGTATTTGTTTCCCACAAGATAAACAATTAATAACTTTAACTGTTTGATCTGACATCGGCTGAGGCAAGAAAGAGTCCCCAACGGGGTACTTAGCTTTTTGAAGTCTTTGGTTAGCTAAAATCTCAGTAGCTGGCCGACCGGCACTTGCGAACTGCTTCTGCTTCGGGCACTGCGCGGCAAGAAAGACTGGGGAAGATGGCGTCGGCTGACGCTTTTATATCCCAGGCGCTCTGACGTCGGGATGGAGGCGACATCAGCAGACGCCGGACCCAGACTTTGGAATCCGGCCGACCGAGGGGCTGCCTGAGGCAGGACAACCCATATGTAAGGACTGCAGATGCATCCTTGAAGGACATCCAGGGATCGTCCATTAGACAGGGTTGAAGGAAGGGAAACCAAATCTGACTAGGTCAGTGTGGGGCAATCAGGATCATCTTGCTTCCCAAAGATAGTGCTTTCTGAATGACCTTTGACAGAGGAAACGGTGGAAAGGCATAGAGAAGACCGGAGGGCCAATCGTGAACCAGAGCATCCCTGGGTGTCTCCCCCTCCGGGGGGAATAGGGGTGAAGTAGCTGCTGCATTTGGCATTGAGGGGACTGGCAAATAGATCGCAAGGCTGACCCCATCTGCGGAATATCTTCTCTGCAACATATTTGTTCAGGGACCACTCGTGAGGCATTAGGATAGCTCTGCCTGTCGGCAATCACAATGGACTTCCCCAGTATATGCATTGCAACTAGAAAGCGTTGGGAAGACACCACCCACTGCCAAACTCAAAGTGCCTGTCTGCAAAGGGGGTAACGATTTGTTTCCTGCCTGTTTGTTCAGATACCATACCACTGACATGTCTGAGTGGATTGCAATTGTCCTTAGAGGGAGAAAGCTCTGAAGTGCTTGCAACACTAATAGCACTGCTCTCATCTCAAAGACGTTTATATACAAATGGGTCTCATGATCCTGCCACGTGTCTTGGACTGTCCTGCCGAGATAATGCCCCCTCCCCGATCTGGGAGGCATCCGTGGTCACCGTGGTAACTGGAGAAGATGGGACAAAAGGCTTGTCCACGTTGAGATTGCTGGCCTGAAGCCACCAGTGTAGATCCTGCCTGCACGTGACCATAATCAGAAAAGAATGGGAGAGTGGAAGATGCTGTAGTGACCAATGGGCAAAAAGCAGCCACTGAAGAACCCTCATGTGTAGTCTGGCCAGGGGAACTAGCATGATCATGGCAGCCATGGTCCCTAAACTTTAGGACCACTTTTGCCTTGACCTTCCTCAATGGTAGTAAGGCGTAGACCTGCTGTTTTAGAGCCTGAATTCTCTCTTCTGGTAAGAAGGACCTCATGAGCACTGTATCTAGTTCGGCGTTAATAAAAAGTGACATGTGACATGAGGGCAACAAGGCAGATTTTTCCCAATTTAGAGTAATTCCTAACCTTTGGCACAGTATAATGGTGGCGTCCCTGTCTGTAACAGTAGATGCCTGGTGGTGGCTGAAAGGAGCCAGTCGTCCAGGTATGGAAACGCTTGGAATCCCTGACATCTCAAGTGAGCCGTTACCACTGCCATGCATTTGGTGAACACCCTGGGGGCTGTGGTGAGACCAAAGGGCAGAGCGCAAAACTGAAAATGACTGGCTCCCAGCCGGAAGCATAGCGGACTTCTCGATGCCCTGTCCATCTTGATATGGTAGTAAGCATCTTTGAAGTTGATGGAGCACATCAGTACATCTTTCCCTAACAGAGGGAGTATTGACTGTAAGGTAACCATGCGGAACTTGGACTTTTGGACATGTAGGGTCAATCGGCTGAGATCCAAGATGGGTCTCTGGTCCCCTGTTCTTTTTGGCACCAAAAAGAATCTGGAGCAAGTCCCTAATCCTACTTGATCTGCGGGGACATGCTGGATGGCTCTCTTTGAAAGCAACTATTTCTAAAGTTGCAGAAACCCTGTGACTGGGTGGAACGTCTGGAATTCTCTTGGTTGGCGGGGGCGGAAAAGAGAAGGGAATATGATACCATCTGGAAATTATCTTCAATACCCACTCATCTTGGGTGACGTCTTGCCAGGCTTCTTGGAATAAAGAAATGCGACCCCTGACTGGCTCCAGAGATGCACAATCAGGCCTCCTTTCAGGAGTGTTGGTAGGGAGAACAGCGAAAGGCATCACGGCCCCCCTGGTTACGCGGGCCTCCTCTGCCTCTAGGGTGGCATCTACCTGAATTTCCACCCCTCCCCTGCCTCTGGAGGGGGAATCACTTTGTGCGTCCTGAAAAACCTCTGCGACTTCCTGAACCACATTTTCCCACCCTTCTGACCCTTAGAGTAAGGTTTAGAAGGCATGGAAAAATGGACTCCCACGGCAGACAGGGTTTTCCTTCCTGCTCGCACCTAGCGAGCGTCGTTCACCTTGGTTCCAAATAACGATGAACCGTCAAATGGGGCGTTGGTGAACGTAGACTTGACGCGAAATTACACAGGCGCACCCAGGAGTGTCTCCTAAGAGCGACTCCGGAACCTGCTGCCCTGCTCGCTCCATCGGCTGCGTATGAGATCAGCCTCACGGAGGAGTTAGTAAGGGAATTTAGAGTAGACATCTGTGCATTGATCTTGTGTGCCACAGCATCAGAAACGTTACCCTGTAGAAAATCTCCTAGCTCTTTTAGGAGATCTCTCTGGAGCCTTGTAAAAATGTGTCAAGTAGTTCAGCGATAGCAGAGTAAAGGCTGCTGAGGTAAACACATGCTTCCCATACCTGTCCATGGCCCGGGACTCCTTGTTAGGCAGATGGACGATAGATGTTTTCTGCAAGTTCCTTCTTGGTGGCTGCTGCCACCACCATGGCATCTACTGGAACGCCTTTTGTCAGACATTCCTCGTCTGTGGGAGCAGACAAAAATGTATTGGGTCTCCTAGGGACTGGTTCCACAGTGTCAGGAGTTTCCCACACCTTTTGACAGACGAGCTCTAGTAGCTCTTCGAAAGGAGGAGACACCCAAGAGGCAGAAGGTTGAGACCCGAAAGCCTTCAGGAACAGACTCATCACAAGGGGATTTGGAGGGCCAACCGCCTCTCTGCTTCAAGATCAAGGATATCTGAAAGAGGGGTCCCCCAAGTAGTCTTCTGAAAATATCTGACTCAGAGTTCTGCGTCCGATTTGAGAGACTCATCCAGGGAGTCTACGTGTTTCCTCTTACACAATCTCTTTCTGATGGGCTCCTCAGCCAAAAACTGAGGAGACATCAGAAAGTTGGGGACCACTCATGGAGGTATCATGCGGCCTTGGGTCTCCACTGTCCATGGATAGAGGGTGATCTGAAACTGACACCAGTGCCGGAGGGGGAAGAGTGTCGGTGCCGTAGGATGCAGCTGACGACTTGGCCAGCACGCTCCTCAACCTCGAAGGCTGATCCCCCCGGCCCCGAAGCAGATGTCGGGTCCAAGCTCACCCTAGCCGAAGCACCAAGACTAAGGCTTGGAACCAATGAAGATCGATCTGAGCCCTCCCCCTCGGGTCCGACTGGGGAACTGTGGACCCTCGACCCCATGGACGGAACAGACTGGGTCTGAGCAGAAATCGGAACAGAGAGGCCAGGCGAAGCTACTGGAACCGACCTAACGGCACCCGACAGAACCGACAACTCTGGCTCAGAGGGCTGAGAAAGGCCCGAAGGAGGAACAACAAACGATGAAGGGGCCATGGTCTCCGGAGCTGACTGGGTCGGAGCCGAAATCAATTTGGTCAGCACCGATGACTGAAGCAGTTTCTTCACCACTCTATCAACATCCTCATCGGAAAGGGACCTTGAGGATATAGTTGGAGATCTGGATCTCCCTACAGAGGGAGACTGACGTGAAGGAGAATCCGGTCGAACAACTGGAGACTGGCTCCGAACCAAAATATCTGTGAGGCTCCGAAAGGCTGGGAGTCCATACAGACTTGGTCAATACACTACCTTCTGTCGGCACTGAAGCAAATGGAGCCAAAGGAGGAGAAGCTGTTCTAGCAACTTTCTCTGGCTGCTCCGAAGAAACAGATGGAGCCGGAGAGTGCTTCTTAGCAGTCTTTTTCCTTTTTAGCTGGAGAGGATATGGCACTAGAAGACTTCGCCAAATCTTCTTCGGAGTGTTTAAGCAGTCCTTTCAGAATGAGTTTGTTCCTCCTCACCTGTAGCACGCAGGGACTGAAGGAATGACAAAACAAGCAGGACACTTGGAGGTTAATAGCCCCACCAAGCAGTACACACACAATGTCCATCAGTCAAAGACATTTTATTGTTGCATTCAACACACTTTTTAAAGCCCGAAGGCCTGTGTTCCTTAGAATCCTTAGACATGCTGTATAAAAGAGTACACACACAGGGACAAGCTGCAAAACCACACATACACACACAAAAGATCTAACTAAATCCGTGGGAAACTAGAGCCTCTAAAAACAGCCTAGTAACAGATGGGGGGAAAAAAAAACTACAGAGAGGACTAGGTCCTCTAACTGAAATGGGTGAACGGGATACCAAAAACGGCCAAAGAAAAGGCCACACAACGAGCGAGAGACACACAGTAGCTATGAAAATAGCTTTTTATGATCAACAAATAGCCATGGCCAAAAGTGTGCCCACGTCTAAGCGTAACGAGCAGCAAACAAGATCTGCGGAATGGGCCTGTTGCATGATGGGATACCTCTTAGCCACAAACAAATTGAAGACTTTGAGCTAGAGTACGACAGAGACGGAGCCAAGGTTTGGCTCCGAACCCAGGGTTAAGAATGAAGGCGAGATTAGGGATGATATGTAGTCCAATTTTAGATAAAGAAGCCCCCTTTTCAATCAGGGTTGCTAGATATCCCAGTACCTTGTCAACTGACACTGAGAAAGTGTCCAAGTGATTTGCAGTAGCCCAAACTGAAAATCTTTTCCATTTGCTAAAATAAAGCTTCCTGTTTGGTGGTTTATGGAAGGCCAGAAGTATCCTTTGCACTGAAGAGGGCAAGTTATTCTGCTTGGCAATTACTGAAATTGGAGAAACCAAGCTGTCAGCTTGAGATTTTGAAGAATGGGATGCACCAGACCCAGAGGGTGAGACAGTAGGCAGAGTTGGGTTTAGAGTCCACAGGCGGTGAATCAGAGGAGGCCAAACAAAGGGAAACCAGAATTGGCGGGGCCAATATGGTGCAGTGAGAATCACTATGCCAACCGTTGGGCTTTCCTCAGAAACTGGAGGATGAGTGGAATTGGGGGAAAAGCATACAGAAGTTCCGAGGGCCAATCGAGAAGAAGTGCATCTCTCTGGGACTCCTGGTGAAGGGGGGAGGATCAGGGCGAATTAGCTGCTACATTTGTGGTTTTTGGGAGATGCGAATAGGTCGCAGCAAGGCTGGCCCCATCAACAAAAAAAATCACTGTCGCTACGCTGGGATTGAGAGACCACTCATAAGGCAGGAGGATACATATGCTCAGTTTTGTCCGCCATCAAGATGGGAGTTCCCCGGGATTGGAAACAATTGCCCATTGCCAAATCCTTACAGCTTTCTGACAGAGGATAAGACCTGGTTCCTACATGTTTGTTGATATACCAAACTACAGACGTTGTCTCACTGGATTGCAATTGTCCCCGAAGGAGACACAACTTGAACTGCTTGCAATGCTAAAAGCACTGCCCTCAATTCTAGGACGTTGGATGTGCAATTTGGCATTTTGCGGGGACCAAGTGCCTTGGACAGTCTGCCCCAGAAAATGCCCCCCCAATCTGGGAAGAGTCCGTGGTCACTACGGCCTTGGGTTGAGAGGGTGAAAAGGGACAACCCCATAGTCAGTCTTCTGGCTTCATCCACAAGACAAATGCTTCTTGCAGCTATTTGCTATCAAGACTGGATGAGACATGGAATGCATTAGAATTGACCACTGTGGCACAAAAAGCCACTGAAGCAGCCTCATGTGATACATCGCCAGGGGAACTAACACTGTTGCTGCCATGGATCCCAGAACTTGTAGTACCAGATGAGCAAGAACTTTGTTTTGGGAAATGATTCCAGGAAGATGTATTCTGAGTTTCAGCAGTCTGTGTAGAGGAAGTGAGGCTACACAGGATACTGTATTTTACCTTGCTCCAATGAATTCGAGATCCTGTGTGGGAGTCCATTATGATTTTTCTTTGACTGAAATGCCTAGTGTGTCGGCAAAATGTAGAGCAAAGTCTATGGTGCAAAGCAGTAGATGGCTGGAGGTGGCGGTGAGGAGCCAGTCGTCTAGATATGGAAACGCGGAATCCTTGAAGTCTCAGATGAGCTGCTACAACTGCCATACATTTGGTGATTACCCTGGGGGCTGTGTTCAGACCAAAGGGCAGTGCTCGAAATTGGTAATGACTAGCTCCTAGCCGGAAGCGGAGATACCTTCTAAAGCATTTGCCCATTTTTGTAGTAATACGCGTCCTGAAGGTCTATACAGCACATCCAATCATACTTCTCGGATTGACTACAGCGTGACCATCCAGAACTTTTTCTGTTGTACAAATTTGTTCAACAGGCTGAGATCCAAGATTGGTCTCCAGTCCCCTATCTTCTTTGGCACTAAAAAGAATCTGGAGTAGAATCCGAATCCTATTTGGTCTGGTGGGACTGCCTGGATGACTCTCTTGAAGCAGTTTTTGAATCTCTAGTGCTGCTAGATCCCTCTGACTGGGTGGAACATCGGGGATTCGCTTTTGTGACTGTGGGCAAAGGCTGAAGGGAATATGGTAACCTCTGGTAATTTTCTGCACCCAGGTATCCAAGGTTATTGCAAGCCAGGCTGAATGGTGCAGAGAGAACTTCCCCCGACAGGGTTGTCCAGGAAAGGAATCTCTGGAGCCCTAGTTACGTGGACACACTCTGCCATGTCCTCCAGAAGAGATCCCCCCTCTGCCCTGGGAAGATGGTCACCACACGTGTCCTGAAAAGGCCCTTGGGTTTTCTTGAACCACATCTTTCCACTTCTCAGATTCCTGCAGTAAGGTCGTTGAGGAGCAGAAAAACAAACGCTCGTAGCAGAAAGGGTCTTTCTGTCTTTTTCACACCTGGCTAGTGTCTCTCTGACTTTTGGACCAAACAAGGAAGTACCATCAACAGGAGTGTTTATAAAGGAAGACAAAGGGTTCCACTAAATCGCACAAGCACATCCTGGTGTGACTCCCAATAGCAACGCCTGTACCCGCTGCCCTAGACGTCCCTTCAGCTATAAGAGCAATAAGCCGCATGGACGAATTTGAAATGGACTCCAGGATGGTAAATTGAGACGCGACTTTATCTCGAATCCAGTCAGATACTCTTCCTGAAGGGTATCTGAAAGCTCAGTTATCAGATCCTTTTGGAGTCTGGTAAAATGTGCCAAGAAGTTAAAGGACCGAATAGGAAGGTCGATAAAGCAAAGACTCGCTTTCCAAATAGTACAGTTGTGTACCTACCTTAAATGTAGATGTTAGAGTGTATTCACTGTTGCAGTCATTACACTTGGGTTATCCTGCTGGCAGGCTACCTGCAGTCGGCCTGAATTCCAAAGTCTTGGTCCGGCGTCGGTTGCTGTCGCCTCTTCCCAGACGTCAGTGCGCCAGGGGTATAAAAGATGCAGCCGATGCCATTTTCTTCAGTTTTTCTTGCCCTAGATGTCAGGTGCCCCCAAGAAGGAAGGCAATACATATTGCTTATAAACACATACAGCAAATAAAAAAAATACCTTCATCTACAAGCAAATACACCACATAGGTTGTATAGGATACAGAAGTATAGATAAGTCAAAGTAAAGAAAAGGGGGATGGAGGGAGGGTAACCTGGACTGCAACAGTGAATACACTCTAACATCTACATTTATGGTAGGTACACAACTGTACTATGTTCATCGTGTTTCACTGTTGCAGTCATTACACTTGGGTTGAATCCCAAAGCCGAGGTAGGGTGGCTGGGTCTAAATAGGATTAGGAGTGGCTATAAGGCCCTGCAGAACTGCAGTGGCAAAGCCTGCTCTGGATTTAGAGTAAAGAGGTAAGTGATCATGCTTGGTAAAGGTGTGAACTGAACTCCAAGTTGCAGCCTCTAAAATTTCCTTGGTTGGTACTCCTCTGAGAAAGGCTGCTGAAGTGGCTGCTGCCCTGGTAGAATGTGGCCTAATATTCTTAGGCACTGACTTTCCATGCAGTGCATAGCAGAAACGAATACAGTGTCCTATCCACTTTGAAACAGTCTGCTTTGAGATCGCCTTTCCTTGTGATCCTGCAGCATATGCTACAAACAGCTGCTCAGTTTTTCTGAAACCTTTTGTTTTGTCCAAGTAGAAGCATAGCTGCCTGTGCATGTCCAAAGAGTGCAGAAGTCTCTCCCCTTTATTCTGGGGATTTGGATAAAATGTTGGCAAATTAATAGTTTGGTTAAGAGCCACACTGGATGCTACCTTTGGCATAAATGTTGGGTTTGTCCTTAGAGAAACCCTGTCTGGATGAAAAATGATAAAAGGTTCCACTGCCATTAATGCCTGTAGCTCTGAGACTCTTCTTGCTGAAGGTATTGCTAGGAGCAGAGCTGTTTTCCATGATAAGAATTTTATATCAGCTGTATTGGCTGGCTCAAAAGGAGGCAAGGTGAGCTTCTCAAAGACAAAGTTGAGGTCCCAAGTAGGTATTGGTGCTCTCCTTGGAGGTCTTATGTTTTTTGCCCCTCTGAGGTACTGCCTTAGTAGTGGATGAGAGAAGATGGGAGGTTCCGTATTGTAATGAGCTGAAATGGCAGAGGCATGGATCTTAATTAATGAAAAGGATAGGCCTTTGTTCAGCATCTCAGTTAGGCATTGCAAAATCTGAGGAATATTTGGAACAAGTGGTTCAAATCCTTGTGCTTGGTTCCACGCACAGAATCTCTTCCATTTTTCTGCATAAGATTTCCTGGTGCTGGGCCTCCTGGCTTCCAAAATGACAATCACAACAGCTTTACAGAGAGGTGTGGTCTGAGTGGCTATATTATCTGCCATGCAGCCAGATTTAAGATTCTGAGTTGACTGTGCAGGATCTGATTGTTTTGTTGAATCAGAAGATGAGGAATTTGAGGCAAAGTCCAGGCTGGGCCTTGAGCCAAGTTCTTTAGGATTGGGTACCAGTGATGGCGTGGTCAGTCTGGGGCAATCAGAATAATTTTTGGCTTCTCTTGTCTGACCTTTAGTGGCACCTTGGGAAGAAGAGGCAGTGGTGGAAAAGAATAAACTGTAGAGTTTTCCAGCTGAAAGATAGAGCATCCACTTTCCATGCTTGTGAGTGGCAAGTCCTTGTGCAGAATTTCTGTAGTTGGCAGTTGTGAGGGGAGGCAAAGAGATCTATATCTGGGCATCCCCATTTCCTTATCATGCTGAAGACCTGTGGATTTAGTTTCCACTTGTGAGGGTCCATGAGGTTTCCGCTTAGTTCGTCTGCCAGAGTATTTTTCTTTCCTGGCAGGAATTGTGCTTGTAGATGAACTTGATAGGTCAGTGCTGTGTTCCACAAAGTCATGGCTTGCCTGCAGAGGGGACAGGAATGCGTGCCCCCTTGCTTGTTTATGTACCACATAACTGTGGTGTTGTCAGTCTTTAATAGTAGTTGTCCTGGATGTAGTAGGTCCTTGAAGGCCGTCAGGGCATTCTGTACAGGTAGCATGTCTTTTTGATTGATGTGAAGATGCATTTGGTACGCGGGCCACTTGCCCTGAATACATTTTCCTGCCATGTGTGCCCCCCAGGCATAATCTGATGCATCTGTTTGTCAGTGTCTGCCTGGCTGTGGGTAAAGTGAAAGGCTGCCCTTGTTGTGGTGACATGCCAGTGCCCATCATCGAAACTCCTGTTGTAGGCAGGGAATAAGAGTTATTATTGCTTCCAGGCTGTGGCAATGTTGAGTCCAAACACTTTTTAGATAACATTGTAGCTTCCTCATATGCAGTCTTGCATATGGAATTAGCAGGATGCAGGATGCCATGAAGCCCAAAGCCTACAGAATATTTCTTGCAGGTAGCTAGGTCTTTGTTGCCATCATTTGAAAGTAATCAGTTGCCTTTGCTTGTCTGGCGTGAGAGGCCATCTGGGCAGTTGTATTTAAGCTTGCACCCAGGAATATTATCTCTTGAGAGGGCATTAGTCTTGACTTCTTTTTGTTTACTGTATACCCTAGGCAAATTAGTAATCTTTTTACAAACACCAGATGCTTTAGTAGAATGTCCTTGCTCTCTGCTTGAATAAGGCAGTCGTCCAAGTAGGGATATATTTGAATTCCTTTTTGCCTGCAAAATGCAATTACTGGTGCCAGGCATTTTGTGAAGACCCTGGGCACAGTAGATAAGCCAAAGGGCAGTGCAGAGAATTGGTAATGCATTGTGCCAGCTATGAATCTGAGGTATCTTCTGCAATTTTGTCTGATAGGGACATGCAGGCACGCCTCTGAGGTCCAAAGTAATAAGCCAAGCCTTCTTGCCCAGCATGGGTAGAAGTTGCTGTAGTGTCAACATTTTGAATTTCGGAACATCCAGGAAGGTATTTAGAATTGACAGGTCCAGAATGGGTCTCCAGGTTTTGTCCTTTCTGGGGACCAAGAAAAGTCTTGAATAAAATCCTTGTCCTTGTTCTTGAGCAGAAATTTGTTTTTGTGCCTCTGCCCATTGATTTTGTGGCAGGTCTGGCATACCTTTTGACCTTGGAAGGGTACGAAAGTGGAACCTGTAACCCTGAGAAACAATATTCAGTACCCATTTGTCCTGGGTGATCATATGCCAATTTTGTGTGAAAAGTGCTTTCCCCCCAAGGGTGCTGCCAAAAGGCAAGTGCTTGGCATTTCTAGAGGGAAGTCATTGGGACTGTTTCCTATAAGGTTGTGATTTGTCTTCTCTGCCTTTGGGGGCTGAAGCACCCCATTGTTTAGGTATGTATGAGCCTTAGGGCTGAGATCTGCCTCTAGGGCGTCTGTATCTGCCTCTTTGTGGCCCATCTGACACTGGAAAGGCCAATTTTTAGAAGGCCAGTTTCTGCTAAATCTAGGTGGCTGAACCTGTAAGAAATCTTTTACTGTCTGCATTGATGTTGCTTTATCCTCCATTTTCTTTAACACCTCCTTCTGCCTTAATACCAAACAAAGTATCATGCTGTAGTGCAGCATCCAATAATTTTGCTTTAACATGATCAGATAAACCTTGTTCTTTTAACCAAGCATGCCTTTGAATGACAGAGCCTGTAACTGCAGCTCTGCAAGAAGCCTCTAATAATCAAAACCACATTGCAGAGTAAGCTTTCCCACTTGTTCAGCTGTATGCAATAAATCCTGCATTTCCTTATTGTCAGGACATTCTGAGCTTGTAAGCATGTTCTGTTTTAACAAAGATATTGGGTATTGTTGATATTTAAGCATGTGAAACTGGCAGTTTAAAGCCCTTACAGCTAAAGTAGCAGAAGTGTAAACATTTTCCCCCATCTATCCAGTGCTCTAGAATCCCTATCAGAGGGAACAGGGTTTTTTGCAGTGGAAGCCTAGACCCCTTTGGGACCCTGAGAAATTGTTTCTGGGTCAGCAGAAGGGTTTTTATAAAGAAATTTATGGGAGTCTGGGACCCTGTAGTACCTATCTGGCTTGACTGGTGCAGGGGGTAATCAACAATATCAAGCACAGGGGGGGATAGCAACGGGCCTGTGCTGAGGCAATAAAAGAAAGTCTGAGCCATTTCTTGGATTCTGAATAATCCTGGCTCTCCCAATGGAAATGCTCCCTCATGGTGTGCAAGGTTTCCCCAAAAGAGTAATCCTCAGGAGGAGAGGCTGAAGGGATAGATTCTTCAGCATCAGAGTCCTCATAGGGAGGAAGAGAATATCCCTGTTCTGAAGAGGAATCAGAGGAAATTGAAACCTGGTCAGTGGAATCATAGTCAGTGTCTTGCCTAGGCCTTTTATCAGGAGGGGGATGGGAGCCCCTGATCAAAGTAATTAGGTCCATGGCCATTTTAAGCATCTGTTTCTTTGGCATGGATGACTGTCCAGGAGAATGCTGTACTTGTTTCTTTGTCTTTAATGGAGTTTTAGACTTTGCCTTGGCTGCTGAAGTTGTCTTGATAGTAAGCTGCGTAGGTCTGAAAACACCCTCAGAAGCCGATACCTGCTCAGCGGCTCCGGTCCCATCTGAGGGAATAGTTTCCGTAGGCCCAATACCTTGAGTATCCAGAGGCCTAGTTGTCTCCACGTGGGAGTCGGAGGCGGCCTGTGGCTCTGAGGTAGTGGGTGTCAGGGGCTGCGAAAGCGCCTGAGAATTGGTAACTGGCCTAGAAGAGGCTTCGTCATCGGTTTCGGACCTCAGATGCCTGTCCTTTTCTTTGTCTTTGCGTTTTGTGTGAATTCCGGTCGTCGGTTGATCCGAAGGCATTATGTAGTTACACCTTCAGCCAAAATAATGTCACGCAAAATCAAACTGACGCTTAATAGTGCGTTGGTTGAATCTAGCACAAAATCGACAACTAGAAACTTCGTGTTCAGGACCTAGGCAAGGAATACAGTAAGAGTGAAAATCCTTATGAGGTATTTGCTTCCCACAAGAAATACAATTGTTAACTTTTACTGACATCGGTCTGGAGCAAGAAAACGTTTCGCCAACGGGGTACTTAGCTTTATTGAAGACTTCGGTTCTGAAATTCCAATTGCAAAAATCACAGGAGTGAGCTGACCGGCACTTGCGAACTGCTTTTGCTTTGGGCACCGCGCGGCAAGAAAGACTGAATAAAATGGCGTCTGCTGCATCTTTTATACCCCTGGAGCACTGACGTCAGGGAAGAGGCGACAGCAACCGACGCCGGACCAGGACTTTGGAATTCAGGCTGACTGTGGGTAGCCTGCCAGCAGGATAACCCAAGTGTAATGACTGCAACAGTGAACATCTATCCATTGTCCGAGACTCAGGATGGATAGTCGAACTCTCCTCATTGCCCTTTTTGATGGCCACCGCCACCACCACCATAGCACCTACTGCCATCCCCTTAGACCAATAGGGCTGATTTTCTGGGGTTGAAATAATTTTATCCGGTCTCCAAGGAATAGGTTCTATGGAGTCAGGAGCCTTTCACGCTAGCTGAATGATCAACTTAACTAGACTGTCAGCAGACGGGGGTCACCTAAGAAGTAGAAGGGCTGGTACAAAAAGCTTGCAAGAACACAGACTCCTCAGAGGAAGGGGTTGAGGGCTTCCAATCACACCTCTGTTTTAATATTTCTAGAATGTTTGCAAAAGGAGACATCTTCCGGGGGTGATTGTGGGGGACCCTTCCCCTTCATTGTAATCTGTGTCCTCAGTGAAAGATTCTTCAGGAGAATCCAAGCGCTTCCTCTTGCAAATCCTCTTGCAGGGTGGCTCCTCAGGGGCAGGTTCTGAGGAGGATTCTGAAGAGGGGGGACCCTGAACTGGAGTGTCCTGCTACTCTTGTGTCCGCTGTCCTGTTGTAGCAGATTGTGACAGCTGCAAGCCAGAGAAAACAAACATATGGCACTCTGTGGATGGAACCAGCTGGGGGCCTGCTGAAGTCACTCTCTCCATAATCTGGAAGGCTGGCCCGCCCAAAGATGGATAGGCACCCAGAGCAACCTTGGAACCGGGGTCACACCCCACTCCGAAGAGCCACCACCCAGAGTTTGAGCCAAGAAAGGGCTGGGTGTGCAACGGTAGACTCTGGTACTGAGGAGAGATCCACCGTCAGCACCAAGGTAACTGGCACGAGGAAGTTCAAAGTGAGGGGCTCCAAACCCTGAAAACAGGTCGGAAGATAAACTGGTGGAGTCAGTGGAGAATAAGTGTCAGCTCCGGGTGGGAGAGAGGTTTGTTTCAGTGCAGGAAGACCTCTGGCTGCCAAAAGCTGATCCACTAATATGACCATGTTCAATTCTGATAGACTCAGAGGAATGGATTGACATTCCACAAGGGGACTCAGGCCTATCTATAAAGGAGCTTGGTTGCTGAACCAGAAAGGGGTCCAGTGAAGGGGAATATCTAGTCCTGGGAATAACTGGTAAAGCAAATTTCGGCACAATAGGCTGATGTATGGATAGGGATTGTGGAACAGAAGGAGATGACACTGGAGGCTGAATAGAAACGGTCAGTGCTGAAGAGTTCATAGGCGCTAAAGTAGTGGCTGGAGCTGAAGAAATTTTTTTCTGAACCAGTTCAATGACTGTCGGCACCAAGGAGGACTTAGTTACTTTCGGTGGCATAGAAGAAGTTGTCGTCAATTTCAGAACCTTGGCTTTAGATTCCGAAGAAACAGTCAGAACCTGTGGTTTTTGTGGCTTAGGTTCATGTGCTGTTGGGGAGGTTGGCACAGAGTGACTTTTCATTGACTCCGCTTTAGGAGATTTTGAAGCGTCCGCCTTAGAAAGGGCTTCAGAAAAGGACATTTTAATAAACCTTTCAAGATAAGTTTTGTTGTGCCTTTCAGCCAAAGTACGGGCGCTAAAGCCCAGACAAATAGTACAGGTAAAGTTCAATTGAAGGGCACCCAAACACACGCAGAAAAGATGCCCAGAGTCGGGCATCTTCCTGCCACTGTTTAAATCCAGATGGCCCCTATTGCTTTTCTGCCATACTGAAAAATTAGTGAGTCACTAATATATTCACACACACAAAAAGTACAGTTGTGTAGCTACCATAAATGTAGATGTTAAGAGTGTATTCACTGTTGCCCTCATTACACTTGGGGTTATCCTGCTGGCAGGCTACCCGCAAGTCAGCCCAAATTCCAAAGTCTTGGTCCGGCGTCGGTTGCTGTCGCCTCTTCCCTGACGTCAGTGCGCCAGGGGTATATAAAAGATGCAGCAGACGCCATTTTCTTCAGTTTTTCTTGCCCCAGATGTCAGGTGCCCCCGAAGGGGTAGGCTAAAAATTTTGCAAATAAAAATGCATGCACTAACAAACATTACCTTCATCTACAAGCAAATACAGCACACAGGTTGTATAGAATAGAGAAGTACAGATAAGTCTCAGCAATATAAGGGGGATGGTGGGAGGGTGAAGTACAGTTTTGTACCTACCATAAAATGTAGATGTCCGATAGACATGCAACTGCAGTCATAACATGTGGGTTGTCCTGCCTCAGGAAGCCCTCGGTCGGCCGGATTCCAAAGTCTGGGTCCGACGTCGGCTGATGTCGCATTTCTCTCCGACGTCAGAGCGGCTGGAGTACATAAGCATCAGCCGACGCCATTTTCTTCAGTGTTTCTTGCCCCAGATGCCAGGTGCCCTCCAAGGAAGGCTGTAATCAAATTGGAAGACAAAAACAGGATTCCAAACAAATAAATGAGCAATAAAACAAATACACCATAACAGATATCCCCAGCTAAGAGAAACAGGGATAGGAGTGGACCCTAGGCATAGAGGGGTATGGAGGGAGGGAAAATCCGACTGCAGTTGCATGTCTATCGGACATCTACATTTAAGGTAGGTACAAAACTGTACTATGTCCTTCAAGAATGCAACTGCAGTCATAACATGTGGGTAGAATACCATAGCTTAGCTGGGGGAGGAGGAATGCTCTAGGAAAAAGATGGTGTGGCAGTCAAACCCTGCAGGACTGCCGAAGCAAAGCCTGCTCTGGATCTGGAGTATAGAGGGAGATTGTAGTGTTTGGAGAATGTATGCACGGAGCTCCATGTAGCAGCTTCTAGAATATCATTGGTAGGCACCCCTCTTAAGAATGCTGTAGAGGTGGCTGTAGCTCTAGTGGAATGTGGTCTGACATTGGCTGGAACAGTCTTTCCATGAAAGGAATAACAGAATCTGATGCAATGTCCAATCCATTTAGAAATAGTCTGTTTTGAAATTGCTTTTCCTTGGACTGCAGGGGCGTAAGCTACAAAAATTTTTTCAGACTTCCTACTGGCCTTGGTTCTGTCCAGGTAGTATCAAAGTGGTCTGTGAATGTCCAAGGTATGCAACAGTCTTCCCCCCTTATTCTCAGGATTGGGGAAGAAGGCAGGCAGATGAATGGCTTGATTTAAAGAAACCCTAGATACCACCTTTGGCATAAAAGTAGGGTTGGTCCTTAATGAAACCCTGTCTCTGTGAAAAATAATAAAGGGTGGTATTGCCATTAGGGCCTGTAACTCCAAAACCCTTCTTGCTGAGGTAATTGCCAACAGGAAAGCTGTCTTCCATGAGAGAAATTGCAGGTCAACTGAAGCTGCTGGCTCAAATGGAGGTAGAGTCAGTTTTTCTAGGACAAAATTGAGGTCCCAGGCTGGCACTGGGGCCTTTCTTGGTGGCTTAATGTTCTTGATTCCCCTGAGGAATTGCCTTAGTAAAGGATGAGAAAAAACAGGAGGATCAGTGTTGTATCTAGCTGAAATAGCAGATGCATGTATCTTTACGGAAGAATATGAGAGGCCGTTCTTTAACATATCTGCCAAATATTCCAAGATGAGTGGGATGTTCAACAATGATGCATCATGTCCCTTGCTGGTATTCCAATTGCTGAATCTTTTCCACTTTGCTAAGTAAACCTTTCTGGTGGATGGTCTTCGAGCCTCTGTTAGTATCTGCTGAACTTCCTTGGAGAGAGATGAGCTGAATTTATTTATGGAAGCTCCCAGGCTGTTAGCTGCAGTGTCTGAAGATTTGGATGCAGTGTTTCGAAATTGTGTTAAGTCAAAAGTAGAGGCCACTGGGGAAGGGCCCACCTCCTGGTGTGACATATGCTCCATAGAAGTGGGTACCAGTGTTGCCTTGGCCAATCCGGAGCTATTATGATTCCCTTTGGTTTCTCTGCTTTGATCTTTAGTAATACTGAGGTCATCAGTGGCAGAGGTCGGAATGCATAGATTGCTAGGGAGTTCCAGTTGAATGATAGGGCATCTATTTTCCAAGCTTTTGGATGGTATGTCCTTGTGCAGAATTTTGGTAGAAGATGGTTGAGGTGAGAGGCAAATAAGTCCACTTCTGGCCTGCCCCATGTCGAAGTGAGTTGTCTGAAGGCCTTCGGATGTAACCTCCACTCGTGTGGATCTGTGAAATTCCTGCTTAGGCTGTCCGCCAACACATTGTCTTTTCCTGGAACGAACTGGGATTGTAACTGGATGTTTAGGCTCAGTGATTTCTCCCAAAGCTGCATTGTCAGTCTGCAAAGGGGGTAAGAGTGGGTGCCCCCTTGCTTGTTTATGTACCACATCACAGTGGTGTTGTCTGTCCGTATCAGTAAATGGCCTTGCTGGAGATGGTGTTGAAAGGCCTCGATGGCATGCATTACTGCCAGCATTTCCTTTTGGTTTATATGCAGATGTGTTTCCTTTGGAGACCATTGTCCTTGTATACACCTGCCTTCCATGTGCGCCCCCCATCCAAGGTCTGAGGCTCTGTGTTATCTGTGGTTTTTTGAATGACATACCTGTGTTTGCCTGGCTCACCGAGGCCCACCATAGGAATTCCTTTTGTAGGCATGGAATGAGCGGTATGATTGTCTCCAAGTTGTTGCTGTGTTGAGACCAAATGCTTTTTAGGTACCATTGAAGCTTTCTCATGTGTAGTCTTGCTAATGGAACGAGGAGAATGCAGGATGCCATGTAACCCAGGGCCTGTAGGAATCTCCTTGCAGTCATCTGGGTGAGTTTTGCTAAACCTTTGAAATAATGAATTAACTTCTCTTGCTTGTCTTCTGTCAGGTAAGCCATCTGAGAGGCTGTGTCTAGTTTGGCTCCTAAGAAGATTATTTGCTGGGATGCCTGCAGTCTTGACTTTTGGAAGTTGACTGTGTATCCCAGAGCTTGAAGTAATCGTATGACATAATCCAGGTTTTTTGTCAACATCAATTTGTCATCCGCTTGTATGAAGCAGTCGTCCAGGTACGGGTAAATTTGTATCCCCTGGAGCCTGCAATGAGCAATTACTGAAGCCAGGCATTTTGTGAATACTCTGGGTGCAGTAGATAAGCCAAATGGCAATGCTGAGAATTGATAATGCTCTGGCCCTGCAAGAAATCTGAGGTATCTTCTGCAGCTGTGTCTGATAGGGACATGCAGGTATGCCTCCTTGAGGTCCAGAGTAATCAGCCACGACCCCTTGCCCAGCATGGGAAGGAGTTGCTGTAGAGTCAGCATTTTGAACTTTGGTACTATGAGAAAGGTGTTTAATGCGGACAAGTCCAGTATTGGTCTCCATTGAGATTCTTTTCTTGGAACAAGGAACAGTCTTGAGTAAAACCCCTGGTCTTGTTCTTGTTGTGGAATTCTTTCTATTGCTTTCATCCGAGTCAGCAGAGTGATTTGCTTGATAGCCTCTGCCCTCTGATTTTGTGGTAGGTTTGGCATGCCTTGTTTTCTTGGTAAGGTATGAAAATGAAACCTGTACCCTCTGTCTATAATGTCCAAAATCCATTTGTCCTTTGTCAGTCTGTGCCAGTTTTCTGCAAACAGAGATAACTTCCCGCCCAAGGGAGCTTCTAGTTGTTCCCTGGTAGGCGGTAGTAAAGGAAAGTCATTGAGATTGTGGTTGTGGGGGCAGGTGAAACCCCTGAGTTTGGTTTCCTGGCTGCCATTGTCGTCCCCTGTAAGGGCCTCTGCATTGGCCTCTTCCTCGGCCATGTCTGTTCTTACCCCTTTGAAACTTTTCTGGATTACGAAAGGACCAGTTTTTTGAAGGCCAATTCCTACTGAATCTGGGGGGTTGAACCTGGAGGAAATCTTTCACTGTCTGAACTGATTTTGCTTTTTCTTCGATGGTCTTTAACACATCCTTAGCATTTGCACCAAAAAGCTTGTTCTTTTCCAAAGGTGCATCCAGAAGTTTTGCTTTTACATGATCTGGTAGAGGTCGATCTTTTAACCAAGCATGTCTACGAATGACTGCCCCTGTCATAGCTGCCCTACATGAAGCTTCCAGTGCATCATATCCACACTGCAGGAAGTGATTGCTTACTTGCTGAGTGTTATGTACAGCTTCCTGCAAAGTCTTCCTGTCTAAAGGATCAGGAGTGGCTAATGTTTTTTGTAAATCTTCTAACAGATAATCCTGATATTGTAACATATGAAAAAGGCAATTTAAAGCTCTCATAGATAAGGTAGTAGATGTGTAAACCTTTTTGCCCCATCTCTCTAATGACCTAGCTTCCCTGTTGGAGGGCAAAGGATTTTTTGAGGTGGATGCTGAAAGTCTTTTAGGCCCCTGTGAAATAGTTTCCAAATCAGCAGTATGGGCCTTGAATAAATGGGAATGAGTTTCTGGGACCTTGTAATACCTGTCTGGCTTGGCTGGAGCAGGAGGAAGGGAATCAGGGGTAGCACTAGAGTCAGAATATAAATCATCCAGAACATCAAGTACAGGAGGAATAGCTAAGGGCCTGTGCTGAGGCTTCTTAAGGAAAGTCCTAAGGCGTTTCCTAGAATCAGAATATTCCTGACCTTGCCACTTGAAATGTTCCCTCATGGTGTGCAGAACTTCCCCAAAAGAAATATCCTCAGGAGGGAGGCCGAGGATGGAATCTTCTGCATCCGAGTCCTCATAGGTCTGAAAGAGCTCTTCCTGGCTATCAGAGTGGACAGAGCCCTCAGAATCTTCATCTGAAGGAGTAGGGTCAGAGGGTTCAACCCGGGGCCTTTTATCAGGAGGGGGCTGGGATCCTCTCTCAGGATGGGCCTGTGAACCTCTAATCATGGAAATTAAATCAGCAGCCATTGACATAATTTGTGTCTCTGGAGTCGGCTGAGGTAAGGATTTAGAAGTAATATGCTTTGTTTTGCTGGCTGCCTTAGCCCTAGTGTAGGCCTTGATAGACATGGCCATAGGGGGCCTGGCAGCTCCACGTGCAGGAGTGACCTTGTCTACAGCAATGGTCTCGGGCATTTCCTCGGTTTCGGTATCCAGAGGAAAATCTATAACTGGCGGAGTAATGTCCGGAATCGGAGTCGTCGGTAATGCGGTGTCTTCGGTTCGGAGCGGTGGAGAGACAGTCTCAAGAGGGAACCGGAGCACTCGCGCTAGGTTTTGGCGTGGAGTCGGTAGTAGACGCGGGCCGAGGATGTCGGTCCCGGTCTTTTCGCGTTTTGGGAGTATGCGATGTCGGGAGATCCGACGGCATGGTGTAAGCAAAATTATCGCCGAAAAAATCTTCAGCGAACTCCGCCCGGCGCCTGAGAGTGCGCTTGTTGAAGCAAGCACAGGCTACACAGGCCGAGACGTCGTGGTCTGGGCCCAGGCAAGGGCGACAGTAAGAGTGGAAATCCTTGAGGTATTTGTTTACCACAAGAAAGACAATTGTTAACTTTCCGTAATTTCTGACATCGGCTGAGGCAAGAAAAGGTCCCCAACGGGTTACTTAGCTTTTTTGATGACTTCGGTATCGTAGAGTACAGGAGCTGACCGACCGGCACTTGCGAACTGCTTCTGCTTCGGGCACCGCGCGGCAAGAAAGACTGAAGAAAATGGCGTCGGCTGATGCTTATGTACTCCAGCCGCTCTGACGTCGGAGAGAAATGCGGCATCAGCCGACGTCGGACCCAGACTTTGGAATCCGGCCGACCAAGGGCTGCCTGAGGCAGGACAACCCACATGTTATGACTGCAGTTGCATTCTTGAAGGACATCCTGGACTGCAACAGTGAATAGACTAACAACTACATTTATGGTAGGTACACAACTCTACTATGTTCATAGTGTTTCACTGTTGCAGTCATTGCACTTGGGTTGAATCCCAAAGCTGAGGTTGGGTGGCTGGGCCTAAATAGAATTAGGAGTGGCTATGAGGCGCTGCACAACTGCAGTGGCGAAGCCTGCTCTGGATTTAGAGTAAAGAGGTAAGTGGTAGTGCTTTGTAAAAGTGTGCACTGAAGTCCAAGTTGCAGCCTCCAAAATGCCCTTGGTTGGTACTCCTCTGAGGAAGGCTGCTGAAGTGGCTGCTGCTCTGGTTGAATGTGGCCTAATGCTCTTAGGTACTGATTTGCCTTGTTGTGAATAGCAGAAACGAATGCAGTGGCCTATCCATTTTGAAATAGTCTGCTTTGAGATGGCTTTTCCTTGCGATCCTGCAGCATATGGCATTAAGAGTTGGTCAGTCTTTCTGAAAGCTTTGGTTTTGTGCAAGTAGAAGTGTAACTGCCCATGTATGTCCAAAAAATGAAGAAGTCTTATTCTGTGGGTTTGGATAAAAGGTAGGCAAATGAATGGTTTGGTTAAGAGCCACACTGGACACTACTACCTTAGGCACAAATGTTGGGTTTGTCCTTAAAGAAACTCTGTCCGGATGGAAAATTATAAAAGGTTCCACAGCCATTAGTGCCTGTAATTCTGAGACTCTCCTTGCTGAAGTTATTGCTAGGAGCAGAGCAGTTTTCCATGATAAGAATTTTATATCAGCTGTACTGGCTGGCTCAAAAGGAGACCGTGTGAGTTTTTCCAAGACAAAATTGAGGTCCCATAGAGGTATTGGCACTCTCCTTGGAGGTCTTATGCTTTTGGCCCCTCTGAGGTACTGCCTTAGTAGAGGATGTGAAAAAATAGGTGGGTCTGTATTGTAATGAGCTGAAATGGCAGAGGCATGGAACTCATTCCCTCCAGTAGAGCTCTTTTGAGTGTGTACCTTTAACTCCTAGTGGGCGTGGCTTCAACATTTAAAAATGTAAGTTATCACCTTACATTTTTAACAAATACCCATTGACAGAGGTCATATATCAATACAATTGTGTTTGCTATCATGTATGCTTCAAGATAAAATTTTCCGATACCTTGTATGTAACATGGTTTTAGAATTATTAATGCAAATATGAACAGGCAATATTTGACGCCTAGAGGAGCAGTAGGGTGCAACTGCAGAAACGTCTGGAGACGTCACTCGGCTGTAATGAGATAAGATGAGAAGGATAGGCCTTTGTCCAGCATCTAAGGTACTGTAAAATCTGAGGAATATTTGGTACAAGTGTGTCAATTCCTTGTGCCTGGTTCCAAGCACAGAATCTCTTCCATTTTTCTGCATAAGATTTTCTGGTGCTGGGCCTCCTGGCCTCCAAAATAACATCCATAACTGCTTTAGAGAGAGGTGTGTTCTGAATGGTTACATTATCTGCCATGCAGCCAGATTTTGGGTTCAGAGTTGGCTGTGCAGGATCTGATTGTTTTGTTGCGTCAGTAAATGTGGAATTTGAGGTAATGTCCAGGCTGGGCCTTGAGACAAGCTCTTTAGAATTGGGTACCAGTGCTGGCGTGGCCAGTCTGGGGCAATCAGAATCATTTTTGGCTTCTCTTATCTGACCTTGAGGAGTATCTTGGGGAGGAGAGGCAGTGGAGGAAAGGCATATACTGTAAGGGTTTTCCAGCTGAATGATAGAGCATCCACTTTCCATGCTTGCTCGTGATAAGTCCTTGTGCAGAATCTCTGTAGTTGGCAGTTGTGAGGGGAGGCAAATAGATCTAGGTCTGGGCATCCCCATTTCCTTGTTACCATGCTGAAGATTTGTGGATCTAGTTTCCACTCGTGAGAATCCATGAGGTTTCTGCTTAGTTAGTCTGCCAGAGTATTTGTCTTTCCTGGCAGGAATTGTGCTTGCAGGTGTACTTGATAAGTCAATGCTGTGTTCCGCAAAGTCATGGCTTGTCTGCAGAGGGGGTAGGAATGTGTGCCTCCCTGCTTGTTTATGTACCACATGACTGTAGTACTGTCAGTCTTTATCAGCAGTTGTCCTGGATGAAGTAGATCCTTGAAGGCTGTCAGGGCATTCTGAACAGCTTAGCATCTCTTTTCGATTGATATGAAGATGCATTTGGTTTGCGGGCCATGTGTTCTGAATACATTTTCCTGCCATGTGGGCCCCCCAGGCATAACCTGATGCATCTGTTAGTTTCTGCCTGGCTGTGGGTAGAGTGAATGGGTGTCCCTTGTGGTGACAGGCGTGTGCCCACCATAGAAACTCCTGTTGCAGACAGGGAATGAGGGTAATTAATGTTTCCAGGCTGTGGCAATGTTGAGTCCAAACACTTTGTATATGAGGAAAAGTACAGTTGTGTACACCTACCATAAGTGCCTCGAACCTGCCTTGAATCTGAGGTATTTTCTGCGTTCCTGCCTGATGGGAATGTGTAAGTAGGCTTCCTTTAAGTCCAATGTCACCATCCAAGCATCCTGGGAGAGCATTGGAAGAAGTTGTTGCAGAGTAAGCATCTTGAATTTTGGAATTTCCAGAAAGGTGTTTAATACTGAAAGGTGCAGAATAGGTCTCCATGAGCTTTATTTTCTTGGGACCAGAAATAGTCTTGAGTAAAAACCTTTTCCCATCTGTGAAAGTGGAACAGGTTCTATGGCTCTCATGGCTAATAGAGCGTCCACTTGATTTAAGGCCTCTGACCATTGATGTTTTGGCAGATCCGGCCAACCAATAGACCTTGGCAGAGTGTGAAAGTGGAATTTGTAACCTCTTAAAATCACGTCCAAAACTCATTTGTCTTGGGTAATATGAGTCCAATTTTGGTAGAAAAGAGAAAGTTTTCTTCCAGGCAAAGAGGACCTGTAGCCCAACAGAGAGAGTCATTGGGTCTGCTTCCTTTGTGATTGAGATCTGTCTTCTCCCCTTCTAGGGGATGAAGCAGTCCATTGTCTGGGCCTGTAAGAGGCCTGAGCCTGACCCCTGGAGCGTCTATATCTTCCCCTTTGAGGCCTGTCAGACGTGGGAAAGGACCAATTTTTGGAGGGCCAATTTCTAGTAAATCTAGGAGGCTGAACTTGTAAGAAATCTTTAACAGTCTGCATAGATTTCGCCTTATCCTCCATCTTTTTAATAACCTCCTCAGCTTTAGATCCAAACAGAGCATCATGCTGAACAGGGGCATCTAACAATTTAGCCTTAACTTGCTCAGGAAAATTCTGCTCTCGAAGCCAAGCATGTCTCCTGATAACAGTACCAGAGGCTGCGGCCCTACAAGAAGCCTCCAAGGTATCAAAACCACAATGTAAGCTAGGTTTGCTAACTTGTTCAGTTGCATGCAATACATCCTGTAATTCCTTGTCCTCTGCACATGCAGAAAAGGTAGAAAGATTTTGTTTTAAAACAGACAAAAGAAATTGCTGATACTTGAACATATGAAACTGGCAATTTAAAGCTCTAATAGAAAGAGTAGCAGAAGTATACACCTTTTTGCCCCATCTGTCCAAGGCACGAGAATCCTTTTCAGAGGGAATAGGATTTTTTGCTGAAGCGGCCTTAGCAGCCTTGGAACCCTGAGAAATAGTTTCAGGATCTGCAGAAGGGTTCTTGAACAAAAATTGATGGGAATCAGGGACTCTATAAAATCTATCCGGCTTAGAAGGAGCAGGCAGATAAGTCAGGATTCAGGTTAGCTTCAGAGAAAGCATCATCCCACAATATCAAGAACAGGAGGAATAGCCAAAGGCCTGTGTTGTGGGAGAAGGAGAAACTCCCTAAGTCTCTTCTTGGAAGCGGAATAATCCTGACCTTCCCAATGAAAATGCTCTCTCATCTCATGCAAGGTTTCCCCAAAAGAAAAATCTTCAGAGGGAGAAGCAGAGGGAATAGAGTCCTCTGCATCCGAATCCTCATAAGGAGGAAAAGAGTAATCCTGTTCAGAGGAAGAGACTGAAGACACAGAAGCCTGATCAGAGGAATCATAAGGAATATCCTGTCTAGGCCTTTTTTCAGGAGGGGGGTGAGAACCCCTAATCATAGTAAGCAAATCATCAGCCATCCTTAATTGCTTTTGGGTCTTGGGAGCTGAATCCGAAGAAGCTTGAGAAGAAATCCTTGGCTTAACAGGAGTCTTTGACTTTGCCTTTGTCTTTGTAGTAATAGTGATACAAGAAGGCCTACAGTTATGACTGCAACAGTGAAACACCAAGAACATCTACAATGGTACCTAAAGTCTTGCATATGGAATTAGTAGAATGCAGGATGCCATGAAGCCCAAAGCCTGCAGAATTTTTCTTGCGGATAACTGGGCCTTTGTTGCCAACAATTCGAAGTAAGAAGTCAGTTGTCTGCTTGTCTGGCGTGAGATAAGCCATCTGGGCAGTTGCATTTAAGCTTGCACCCAGGAATATTATCTCTTGAGAGGGTACTAGTTTTGATTTCTTTTCGTTTACTGTGTACCCTAGGCAAATTAGTAATCTTTTTACAAACGCCAGACGCTTCAGTAGAATGTCCTTGTTCTCTGCTTGAATAAGGCAGTCATCCAAGTAAAGATATACTTGAATCCCCCTTTGTCTGCAAAAGGCAATTACTGGTGCCAGGCAGTTTGTGAAGACACTGAGCGCAGTAGATGAGCCAAAGAGCAGTGCAGAATTGGTAGTGTATTGAGCCAGCTATGAATCTGAGGTATCTTCTGCAAGATTCTCTGATTGGGACATGCATGAATGCCTCTTTAGGCCCAAAGTTACAAGCCAAGCCTTCTTTCCCAGCATGGGCAGAAGCTGCTGCAGAGTCAACATTTTGAATTTTGGAATGTCCAGAAAAGTGTTTAGAATAGACAGGTCCAGTATTGGTCTCCAGGCTTTGTCCTTTCTGGGTACCAGGAAAAGTCTCGAGTAAAATCTTTGTCCCTGCACTTGTGGTACTTGCTGAATGGCCCTCATGTCCATTAGGGATGAAGCTTGCTTTTGTGCCTCTGCCCATTGATCATGTGGCAGGTCTGGCATACCTTTTGCCTTTGGCAGGGTGTGAAAGTGGAACCTGTAGCCCTGTGACACTATATTCAAGACCCATTTGTCCTGGGTGATCATGCACCAATATTGTGACAAAAGTGCTAGTTTTCCCCCTAAGGGGGCTGTCAAAAGTTAAGTGCTTGGTATTGGCAGAGGAAAGTTATTGGAACTGTTTCCTATATGGCTGTGATTTGTCTTCTCCACTTTTGGAGGTAGAAGCACCCCATTGTTTAGGCCTGTAAGAGCCTTGGGGCTGGGATCTGCCCCTATGATGTCTGTATCTGCCTCTTTGTGGCCTGACACTGGAAAGGACCAATTCTTTGAAGGCCAGTTCCTGCTAAATCTGGGTGGCTGTACCTGTAAGAAATCCTCAACTGTCTGCATAGATTTTGCTTTATCCTCCATTTTCTTCAACACTTCTGCCTCAACACCAAACAAAGTACCATGCTGTAAAAGTGCATCCAATAATTTAGCTTTAACATGATCAGGCAGATTCTGTTACTTTAACCAAGCATGCCTTCTCATGACAGAACCCGTAACAGTGGCCCTGCAAGGCCTCCAGTGAATCAAAACCACATTGCAAAGTATGCTTTCCCACTTGTTCAGCAGCATGCAATAAATTCTGCATTTCCTTGTTTTCTGGACATTCAGAATTTGACATTTTCTGTTTTAGCAGAGACATTAAATATTGCTGATATTTAAGCATATGAAACTGACATTTTAAAGCCCTTACAGCCAAGGTAGCAGAAGTGTAAACTTTTTCCATCTGTCCAGTGCCCTTGAATCCCTGTCAGGGGACAGGGTTTTTGCAGTGGAAGCCTTGACCCCTTTGGGACCCTGAGATATAGTTTCTGGGTCAGCAGCAGGGTTTTTATATAGAAATTTATGAGAATCTGGAATCCTGTAGTAAAGAGTCAGGAGACAGGCCGGACTCTGAAAATACATCTACAATATCTATAACAGGTGGAATAGCAAGAGGTCTGTGCTGAGGTAATAAAAGAAAGTCTGAGCCTTTCTTAGACTCTGAGTAATCTTGGCTCTCCCAATGACAGTGCTCCCTCATGGTATGCAGGGTTTCCCCAAAAGAATAATCCTCAGGAGGAGAGGCTGAAGGAATAGACTCTTCAGCATCAGAATCCGCATAGGGAGGAAGAGAGTATCCCTGTTCTGAAGAGGAGTCAGAGGAAATGGAAACCTGATCTGAAGATTCATATTCTGTCTCTTGCCTAGGCCTCTTAGGAGGGGGATGGGAACCCCTGATCAAAGTAATTAGGTCTTCGGCCATTTTAAGCATCTGTTTTTTAGGAATGGAAGTCTGTGCAGGAGAATGCTGTACTTGTTTCTTTGTCTTTAGAGCTGCTTTAGAGCTGCTTTAGTCTTTGCCTTTGAAGCTAAGGTTGGCTTTACATATAACTGTGTAGGTCTGAAAACACCCTCATAAGCCGATGCCTGCTCAGCGGCTCCGGACCCATCTGAGGGAATAGTTTCAGAGTGTCCAATACCTTGAGTACCCACAGGCCTAGTTGGCTCCACGTGGGAGTCGGCAGCAGCCTGTGGCTCTGAGGTAGCGGGCGTCAGGGGCTGCAAAAGCACCTCACTGAGAACCGGCCAACCAGCGACTGGCCTAGCAGAAGCCTCGTCATTGATTTTGGACCTCTGATGCCTGTCCTTTTCCTTGCGCTTTTTATAAACTGTGGTCGGCTGTTCGACGGCATTATGTAATTAAATCTTCGGCCAAAGTAATGAAAGGCAAAATCATACAGACACTTAGTACATTGGTTAAATCTAACACAAATCGACAACTAGCAACGTCATGGTCAGGGCCTAGGGAAGGAATACAGTAAGAATGAAAATCCTTATGTGGTACTTGCTTCCCACAAGAAATACAATTGTTAACTTTTTCTGACATCGGTCTGGAGCAAGAAAAAAAGTTTCTCCAACGGGGTACTTAGCTTTAATGAAGACTTCGGATCTGAAATTCGATTTTGAAAATATATCAGGAGTCGGCCGACCGGCACTTGCGAACTGCTTTTGTTTCGGGCACCGCACGGCAAGACAGACTGAAGAAAATGGCATCGGCTGCATCTTTTATACCCCTGGCGCACTGACGTCAGGGAAAAGGCA
Organism: Protopterus annectens; assembly: GCF_019279795.1. Lineage (NCBI taxonomy): Eukaryota > Metazoa > Chordata > Ceratodontiformes > Protopteridae > Protopterus > Protopterus annectens. The sequence goes on along the minus strand of NC_056743.1, from coordinate 1,923,495,393 downwards.
ATAGCAACCGACGCTGGACCAAGACTTTGGAATTCGGGCCGACTGCGGGTAGCCTGCCAGTAGGATAACCCAAGTGTAATGACTGCAACAGTGAAAGACTAACATCAGAGGAAAGACAGACAAGATTTTTTTTTTTTTTTTTTTTTTAAAAATATACCAACAATGGTACAAGAAAATACCCAAAACGGGTAAAAGGAAAAAAAGGAGAAAAGAAAAAGAGGAGGATACCAACAATGGTATCAAAGATTACCAGCGATAAAAGAAAGCAGGAGGAGGCCGGGTACCAATGATGGTAAAAGAGTTACCTAAAGGTAAAAAGGGAGGTTGGTATAAATCTGAAACAATCACCCACTACAGATTGTCGCAAAACTTTCTAGCAAATCGGCTGATGCGTCTAATTTTCTACGTGGCAAATGAGATCTGGGGTAATGGGGAGAGAGGCACTGTGGGTAAAGCCTTAACTTAAAAGTTTTTGGCTGGCACAAGCTATGTACAACAGCCAAGTCGGTTCTGAGAGGTCAGAAATTAACCCATAAGTCAGGAATGAAGATTGACATCAGATTTTATTTTTGTCACAGAATGAATAAAATAATTTTTAGTAGCTATGGATGCACAAGCTTTACATGACCTACACGGATAAGTCTCTATTCTACCTAAATTTAGTCCAAAGTTCCTTCTTTCATATAACCCAGTCGTCTTTTTAGTGACAGTCCATTCTTGAAACAAAAAACAGGAGTGTCACGTACTACCTTATTAAGCCCTTCACCTGCTTACAGGATAGGCCAACTCCTCCTAATAATATCAGATACTGTGTTAATATTACTAGAATATCAGATACCGTGTTAATATTACTAGAATAAGTTAAAATAATTTGTTAATTATTTTTATCATTCACCTCTATAGTTATTCTGGACAACTTCACTGTTTACGTCTACTAGAAAAATAAATAAGGTTTCCCTTTATTATTTCTCATTAGCTTAACCTGATTCACCGATTCAGTGACTTCATTACTTCTATATTGTCTCTCTATAAACTCATCACTCATAGAACGAAACGCATCTAAATCCAATTCATTCCTATGCAACCCAGAAGCTCACAAGGATTGCCCTTTCAGTACGTTTCTATATAGTTGAGGATACTTGTCCAATGTAAAATTTTGTTTTTCCAACATGCTTTCCTAAAAATACCCATTTTTAAAAAACCCCAAAATATCCATTTTCAAAAACCCTATTTCATCTTTCAAGGCCCTCGCATCTAAAAAATCAGTACTATCGTATGACATATTAACTGTACATTTCAAAAAACTGGTACCTCTTAATTCTATCTACACTCATCTGTAGCTCAAATTTACTTCACCACAACAGGAACACGTCATTAACAAATCTTCTATAATATTTTTTCATTAAATAAATTGTTACATAAAATATTCTGTGATTCCCAAAAAGCCATCACCATACTGGCATAGCTATTGGCACATGCAGTGCGCCCATAGCTACGCCATTATTTTGAAGGTAGAACTCTCCAATGAGCATAAAAACATTCCAATATCAAATGTAATAACCTGCATATGAATGTAACTTGATTTGAATACACCCTATTCTCAGTTAAAAAAACATTTAATAGCTTCTACCCCAAACTCATTGGGAATTGCTGTAAAAAAGTGCAAATATAGAATAGTTGTGTAAAATCTTACCATAACCATACATGTCCTTCTCTTCCATGTTACAGTATTCAAAACATGAGGGATCCTCCGCCTGAGGTGACCCGAACGGCCAGCCCATACACAAAAGCTTAACCTGGCTGTTGTATGGTGAGTGGGATGTCACATGTAGGTACCATAAACTGTGGGCCATAACTAACGTCTGCACACACAGACCTCAGAACTGATTGCCCCAGTTGGACAATAGTCCAAGGGTAGCTGATCAGAATGCCATCCAGAGGGGGAAAATAAGGAACAGGAAGAAAAGAGGCAGAGGTCCTAAATGGGGGTAGGATGGAGGGACAGGAATACTGCCAACATGGAAGAGAAGGACATCTATGGTTATGATAAGATTTTACACAGCTATTCTACATACTTTTATTCCCATGTTGCAGTACTAAAGCTCAGCATGTGCTATGAGAACGCTCCATGATTCCATGCAGGATGGCTTTAGCAAAGCCTGTCCTATCAATGGAGATACTGTCCAGCTTGTAATGTTTAGTGAATGGACTGAAGACCATGTGGCCGCCTGCAAGAGAGAGTGGGCGAATCTAATCCTTTGAAAGAAGCCCCTGAGGAGGCCACAGCCTTGATGGAATGGGCTCTCAGTGTAAGGAATGCGTTTTCCACGAAAGGCATAGCAAAAGGAAATAGTGTTTGAAATCCAAGATAATGTTGGCCTGGAGACAGCTTTCCCCCAGAGCCTTAGGGTGAATGGATACAAACAACTGGTTAGACTATCTGATGTTTTTAGTTTTATCTAGATAAAAATCTAAGTTGTCTGTGAGCATCATGGGAATGGAGCACTCCACTGTCATTTTGTGGGGAAGGAAAGAACATGGGTAAGTGGATGGACTGGTTAAGCGGAAATTCACTGACCACTTCAGGCATGAAGGATGGGTTTATAGGAAGAGAAATCTTAGCCTTATGAAATATCAGGTATGGTGGGATAGCCACGAGTGTTGGTAGTTCTGAGACTCATCTGGCCAAAGTTAGGGCTACAAGAAGCACTGTTTTCCAAGTGCACATCTTCAAGGTGGTGGTGGCTGTGGCTGCCGGCTTGAAAGGGACAGTGGTGTTTTTCTAGAAAAAAGTTCAGGTCCCAAGGAGGATGGATGGGTTTCCTTGGAGGCCTGATATGAAGTACCCCCTTAAAGAAAAGCTTTACCTCTAATCTAGATAAAGGTGGATTGAGAGGTAAGCAAGCAGAGATGGCTGATAAATTGAATTTCATTGATGAATATGAAAGTTCAGACTTAGTTCACACAAAGACAGAACTAGAGGTACATCTGTCTGAAAGGAATCTAGTTGCCTGTGAAAACACCAACTGGAGAATCTTTTCCAATTGGGCAGATAGGATCTCCTGGGAGTAGGTTTCCAGGCCTCCTGCAGGACAGAAAGGACATCCCCTGAATAAAGGTGTCTAAAAGGGATCAAAAGTTTATCACCCACAAGGTTAGGCTGAAGGTTTGGAGGTGTGGATGGATAACTGATCCCTTCTGTTGTGTGGTAAGGTCCACCTTGTGGGGTTACCTATAGTGATTGCCCTTGGCTAGAGAAAAAAGTGGGGGAACCAGTACTGCCTTGGCCAAAAGGGAGTCACCAACAGGATATCTGGCATGTCCTGCTGAATGTTCAGCAGGACTTTCTGTATGGGAGGGGGAATGCATCAAGACACATTCCCTCCCCTTCCAGGAGATTGAGAAGGCATCCACCCTCCAGGCTTGGGAGGAGGGGGTTCTTGTGCAGAATAGCTTCAGTTGTCTGTTCTCAGGGGAGCAGATCTACTTGTGGTGTATCCCACAGGTAGACTATGTCCAGGAAGACATCCCTGTGACCCATCCATTCGTGCTTCTGTGATAATTACCTGCTGAGAGCATCCACCCGAACACGGTTGAGACAGATGTAAATTGCCTGTAGCATCACCTTGGAGAGGATACCCATTTCCCAAGCTTGGATGGCTAGCCCGCAAAGTATGATTTTTGCCCCCCCTTGTTTGTTGATGTACCACAGGACTGTGGTGCATCAGTAAAGATTCTTAGAGATCTTGGGTATATTGGGGGAAGAATGCTTTTTGGGTTAGGATGACTGCAGTCATTTGCCTAACACTAATGTGTTTTTTTCCGAAGACAGGAGTCCTATTGGCTCTGAACCTTCAGTCCATTCACAACTGCTCTCCACCCCAGATCTGAAGCATCTGTGTACATCTGCTGTACTGCAGGGAATGGTTGTAATGGTAGTCCTGGGTTCAGGTCCACAAAATCTTTTCTTGAGATATAGCAGGAATGGTATCTGAAACTGTAGTGGGTGGTTGTCTTGGGACCAAACATTCTTCAGGTACTACTGACACTTCCCATGTGCAACTTGGCTAGGGGTAACATAGGAAGCGTGGGCTACCATCAACCTCATGAGGTGTAGGAAATCCCTGGCCAAAATGCAGCTGGCTAGGAGCAGGTCCTGGAAGCAAGTGGACAAAGATGTGATCTTTACTGGTGGAAAAAAGGCCTTTATCAAATCTGCTCTCATTCTGCAACCCAGTATCACTTTGGTCCTGGGAAGGAGTAAGTGAGGATCAGAGATGGTTGATTGTGAAACCTAGGCATTTGAGGAGGGAAATGGTGAACTGTAGGTGTCTTAGTACAGTATTTAGATGATTTGACTGGATAAGAAGTTTGCGTAAGTATGGGAAGATTTAAACACCTTTTGTTCTGCAAAAGGCCACCACAGGAGCTAGACATTTTGTGAGTACCCTTGGTGCAGTGGACAAACCAAAGGGCAAGGCAATAAAGTGAAAGTGCAAGGAATGGAAAGCAAAATGCAGGAATTTCCGATAAGATGGGTGGATAGGGATGTGAAGATATGCATCCTTCAGGTCTAAAGTGGCCAGATAAGAGCTGGGGGTCAAGAGAGGAAGAAGTGTTTGGAGGGACACTATGTGGAAAGTGGGCACATGGAGGAAAGGGTTTAAAAAAGACATGTCCAGGGTAGGTCTCCACGGGCCATCCTTTCTTGGGAATAGGAAGAGTCTGGAATAAAAACCTAGGCCTTCCTGTCCTGGAGGGACTTTGAACATTACCTTGTCTGACAAGATCTTGAATGAATTGTGGGAGGAGATGAATTTGGTCCTTTGGGAGGTGTGAGATACCTTTTGGGAGAGGCTTTTCCCTCCAAATTATGAGATATCCTTTTTCCACTACTGACAAGACCCAGTTGTTTCAGGTGATCTGTTTCCCCAGGGGAAAAAGAGTGAGAGAAGCGGGCAGAAAGGGGAAGATGGAGTGCGAGAGTCTGACAGTCACGCACTGTTAGGCTCATCATGAAAGGGCAGTCTTGGACTAGTTTGAGAAGAGGTAGGCCTGGAGGAGGAAGGCATTGTGGCACCTTTTTTGGGGTTTGGTGGAAGGTAGAGTGGAAGCCTGGGTCTGGCCTCGGCTGGTGTCGCACTTCACCCGACGTCATAGCTGCAGTTATTCGGGTATAAAGGCATCAGCCGATGCCATTTTCCTCAGTGTTTCTTGCCCCAGATGCCAGGTGCCCTCTTGGAAGGCTAAATTTGGATAAATGCCAAGGATTCCAAATAGTAGAGAGCAAACACAAAAAATAAGCATGTATGTACATATATACAAACAAATACACCATAATAGATCCCCCCCAAGCTAGCTGAAGGCTGGCAAATACCCTAGGAGTACCTCAGAGGGGAAGGTGGGTGGGTAATCCTGACTGCAGATGCATTCCTATCGGACATCTACATTTATGGTAGGTACAAAACCGTACTATGTCCTTCAAGGATGCATCTGCAGTCCTTACAAATGGGTAGAATACCATAGCTAAACAAGGGGAGGAGGAAAGAGTAGATATTATGGTGTAGCTAGGATCCCTTGCAAAACAGCAGTGGCAAAACCTGCTCGGGATCTAGAGTATAAAGGTAAATTGTAATGCTTGGCAAATGTATGCACGGAGGTCCAAGTAGCAGCCTCTATAATGTCCTTGGTAGCCACTCCTCGTAAGAAAGCTGTGGTAGTGGCTGTAGCCCTTGTGGAGTGAGGCCTGATGTTCTCTGGAGTTTTCTTTCCATGGTAGGAGTAACAAAATCTAATGCAATTTCCTATCCATTTGGAGATTGTCTGTTTTGAAATTGGTTTTCCTTCCTTTCCTGTGGCATATGCTACCAGAAGCTGGTCAGTTTTTCTATTGGACTTAGTCCTGTCCAGGTAGTAGCGTAACTGTGTACATCCAAGGTATGCAAAAGTCTTTCTCCCCTGTTCTGTGGGTTTGGGAAGAATGTAGGTAGGTGGATAGCCTGATTTAATGACACACTGGATACCACCTTAGGCATAAATGTAGGATTTGTTCTCATGGACACTATCTTGATGGAAGATCAGGAAGGGTTGCACTGCCATTAATGCCTGTAGTTCAGAGACCCTTCTTGCTGAAGTTATTGCCAGCAGGAAAGCAGTCTTCCAGGATAAGTATTGTAATTCTGCTGTTGCTGCTGGCTCGAAAGGAGGAAGTGTCAATTTTTCTAGCACAAAGTTCAAGTCCCATGCTGGCAATGGTGGTTTCCTGGAAGGTTTTACATTTTTAATTCCTCTCAGAAACTGTCTGAGCAGGGGATGAGAGAAGACAGGAGGATCCAAGCTGTATTCTGCTGAAATAGCTGATGCATGCATCTTGATGGAAGAATAGGACAGGCCTGTGTGGAAGAGCTCTGCCAAGTACTCCAGGATGTTGGCCATGTTTACCCGAGTCACATCTTCTCCCTTTGCAGTACTCCAAATGAGATATCTTTTCCATTTTGCTGCATAATTCTTTCTTGTTGAAGGTCTGCGAGCCTCCAGGATTATGTCTTTAACCCTTTGGGATAAATTTGGGTTAATTGCTGTTATGTAATGTTCCAGGCAGTTAGCTGCAGAGTTTTCAGGTTTGGATGCAGGATGTTGTAGTTGTTCTGTGTTAACAGTAATGGGATCAGGGGTAGTGTCCATATTTGTTCCCGAGACATGCTCCTCAGCAATGGGTACCAATGTTGTCTTGGCCAGTCTGGAGCTATCAGAATGATCCTTGGATGGTCTTCTTTGATCTTCAGAAGCACCTTGTGCATCAAAGGAAGTGGTGGAAATGCGTATGCTGTCAGGTTTTTCCAACTGAAAGATAGGGAGTCCACCTTCCAAGCAACTGGGTGGTACGTCCTTGTGCAGAATTTCTTTAGCTGGTGATTGAATGGGGATGCAAACAAGTCTATTTGTGGTAATCCCCATTCCTTGTGATGGCTTTGAAGATGTCCGGATGATGCATCCATTCGTGGGCATCTGTGGTTGTTCTGCTTAATATGTCTGCTAGAATGTTTTCTTTTCCGGTACAAAAATTGCTTGTAACTGAATGTTGTAGCTCAGGGCCACATCCCATAGGTCCAGTGCCAGCCAGCATAGAGGATATGAATGGGTGCCTCCCTGTTTGTTGATGTACCACATAACTGTGGTGTTGTCTGTCCTTATCAACTGACCTTCTTGGAGAAATGGTCTGAATGTCTGGATTGCCAATTTTACTGCCAGCATTTCCTTTAGATTTATGTGTAGGCGCAGCTGGTCTTGAGTCCATAAGCCTTGTATGCACTTGCCCTGCATGTGTGCCCCCCAACCGAGGTCTGAGGCATCTGTCGTGATGGTTTGGCTTGGTTGGCTGTTGCAGAAGGGCAATCCTGTGTTTGACAGGCCTGAGCCCACCATAGGAACTCTTGTTTCAGGCATGGGATTATTGGGATTTTGGTTTCTAGGCTGTGCTTGTGTTGGGACCACAAATTCCTTAGGTACCACTGAAGCTTTCTCATATGCAGTCTGGCATGAGGGACCAGAATTATGCAGGATGCCATGAAACCTAGAGCTTGCAGTACTTTTCTTGCAGTTAGGTGGTTCTGCTTTGTTAATGCCAAGAAGTAGAGAGGTAGTTGCTCTTTCTTTTCTGCAGTTAGGAATGCCATTTGTTTTGATGTGTCCAGCTCTGCACCCAGAAAGGTTATTCTTTGGGATGGAATCAGCCTTGACTTTTTTATATTGACTGTATATATCCCAAGGCTTGCAGCAGGTAAATGACTCTTTGTAAGTCTTCTGCTAGCTTGCTTTTGTTGTCCGCTTGTATCAGGCAGTCGTCCAGGTTGGGATAAATTTGGATTCCCTGAAGTCTGCAATGAGCAATTACTGATGCCAGGCATTTCGTGAACACTCTGGGCGCAGTAGATAAGCCAAAGGGCAATGCTGAAAATTGATAATGCTCTGATCCTGCAAGAAATCTGAGGTATCTTCTGCAAATTGGTCTTATGGGGACGTGCAGGTATGCCTCCTTGAGATCTAGAGTTACCAGCCAAGACTCCTTGCCCAGCATGGGAAGAAGCTGCTGTAGGGTCAGCATTTTGAATTTTGGAACAATAAGGAATGTGTTTAAAACAGACAGGTCTAGAATGGGTCTCCCATTTGTTTTCTTTTCTTGGTACCAGGAAGAGTCTGGAGTAAAATCCCTTTCCTTGCTCCATAGGTGGTACCTTTTCCACAGCTCTCATTCTTAATAGCTGAGATATTTGCTTTAGAGCTTCTGCCCTTTGAGTAGGTGGTAGGTTTGGCATTCCTCTCTTTCCTGGTAGAGTATGGAAATGGAACCTGTAACCTTGGTCTATAGTTTGCAAAATCCATTTTTCCCTTGTGATGCAATGCCAGTTTTTTGAGAATAAGGTTAGTTTTCCGCCTAAGGGTGCTTCTAGTTGTTCCCTGGTAGGCGGTGCCACTGTCAAGTCACTGTGATTGAGTTGTTGTAGTGGTGGTGGCTGTGTCCGTGCCTCGCTGGTTGTTACCTTGCCATTGGCGTCCCCTGTAGGCACCCCTGGATTGGTTTCTGCCTCTTGAACGCCTATTCCTGCCTCTCTGAGCCTTAGAGGAGTCCGGAAAGGACCAATTCTTGGATGGCCAGATCCTGCTAAACCTTGGAGGTTGAACCTGTAAGAAATCTTTCACCATTTGTACAGATTTCGCCTTCTCTTCCATCTTTAGCACCTGCTGAGCAGGGGAACCAAATAAATTGACCTTGTCCATGGGTGCATCCAAAAGCTTTGATTTGACATGGTCTGGTAATGCCTGTTCTTTCAACCATGCATGTCTCCTGATAACTGTGCCAGTCATGGCTGATCTAAAGGAAGCCTCCAGTGCATCATAGCCACATTTTAAAGAATGGTTACTAACCTGCTGTATGTTATGTACCATTTCCTGAACATATTTTTTATCTAAAGTTTCTTCAGAGGAAAGCTTTTTAGTTAACTGGTCAACCATAAACTCTTGATATTGAATCATATGAAATTGGCAGTTCAAAGCCCTAGCTGACAAGGTAGCAAAAGTGTAAACTTTTTTACCCCATCTCTAAGGACGTGGATTCCCTTTCAGAGGGGAGGGTTTTTTTAGTAGAAGTAGCAGCTACAGCTTTAGGGCCCTGGGCGATGGTCTCTGGATCTGCAAAAGGAGCCTTGTATAAATGGTGATGAGTGTCCGGGACCCTGTAGAACCTATCGGGCTTAGCAGGAGCCGGAGGTAATGAATCAGGGGCAGTGCAAGCATCATTAAATGCATCATCTACAACAGAAAGAACTGGAGGTATAGCTAAAGGCCTATGTTGTGGCAAATGTAGAAAGGTTCTAAGCCTTTTTTCTGGAGTCTGAGAAATCTTGGCCCTGCCACTGAAATTGTTCCCTCATAGCATGCAAGGTTTCCCCAAAGGAAAATTCCTCAGGTGGAGAGGCTGAAGGAATGGACTCTTCAGCATCAGAGTCTTCGTAAGGAGAATAAGAAGCCTCAGGAAGGTCTGTATGTTCTGATTCATCAGAGGAACCATCAGTGGATACTGGTTCAGGGGGCTCTGCTCTAGGTCTCTTTTCTGGAGGTGGGCGAAAGGACCTGTCTGGATGAGGCTGGGATCCACGAATTAAAGAAATTAAATCCTCAGCCAAAGATAGCATATGACAGCTAGTGCTGGGCCTGTGTGAGGGGGGTTTGGCAGGCACAGATTTTGAAGCTTTGGCTGCTTTAGCCCTGGCAAAGGCCTTAATAGACATGGCTGCAGGAGGCCTAGCAGCTCCACGTGCAGGGGTTGAAATATCCAGGGGAACTGTGTCTGATAATTCCTGAGAAACCGCAACAGAAGGCTGGATTTCAGAAGCAGATTCTACCAGGTTAGAGGAGGCCTCGGTAGAAGGCATGGTTTCGGCTGGAGAAAGAACCGCTTGCTCGGTTTCGCCGAAACCGAGACACTCATGTTTGCTTAATCGCGGTTTCGGCCGAGACCGCGGACCGCGAGTGTCGGTCCTTTTCTTTTCGTTTTTTGGAAATTTGCATTGTCTGAGGATCCGACGGCATAATGTAGGCAAAATCAGAGCCGAAAATTTGTTCAGCAAACTCCGACCGACGTCTAAGCGTCCGTCGGTTAAAAGAAGCGCAGGCTAGACAAGCTGCTACGTCGTGGTCTGGGCCTAAGCAATGTATACAGTAGGAGTGGAAATCTTTATGAGGTATTTGTTTCCCACAAGATAAACAGTTATTCACTTTCTCTGACATCAGCTGAGGCAAGAAAGAGTCCCCAACGGGGTACTTAGCTTTTTAGAAGTCTTCGAAGTAGTATTCGGTAGTAGTAATCTCTGGATCTGACCGACCGGCACTTGCAAACAGCTTCTGCTTCGGGCGCCACGCGGCAAGAAAGACTGGGGAAAATGGCGTCGGCTGATGCCTTTATACCCGAATAACTGCAGCTATGACGTCGGGTGAAGTGCGACACCAGCCGAGGCCAGACCCAGACTTTGGAATCCGGCCGACCGAAGGGCTGCCTGACGACAGGACAACCCATTTGTAAGGACTGCAGATGCATCCTTGAAGGACATGGAAGGCAATACATAAATTTGTGTAATAAAGCAATGCAATATAATCAAAATACAGTAGTTGCAAGCAAATACACCATAAATGAATACCCCAACCAGGTTGTATGAAGAAGTGTTAGCCAATAGGCCTGTCCCAAGAGGGGAAGGAGGGAGGGAAACCTGGACTGCAGCTGTATTAGTACTCAACATCTACATTAGGTACAAAACTGTACTATGTTCATCGTGCATACAGCTGCAGTCATAACAGATGGGTAGAATCCCAAAGCTAAGAAAGGGGTGGTAGGCACTAGGTGGAACTAGGAGGAGCCAGGATGCCCTGCAAGACTGCAGTGGCAAAGCCTGCTCTAGTTTTGGAGTATAATGGTAGGTGGTAGTACTTGGAGAAGGTATGCACAGAACTCCAAGTGTCTGCTTCCAAAATATCTTTGGTAGGAACTCCTCTGAGGAAAGCTGCAGAGGTAGCTGTGGCCCTTGTGGAGTGAGATCTGATGCCTACAGGTACAGTTTTACCATGAAAAAAGAGTAACAAAACCGTATGCAGTGGGCTATCCATTTTGAGATGGTCTGTTTGGAAATTGGCTTCCCTTGAGCTCCTATAGCATAGGACACAAAGAGCTGTTCTGATTTTCTGAAAGGCTTTGTTCTGTCCAAATAATAACGCAGTTGTCTGTGGATGTCCAAGGAATGTAGTAGTCTCTCCACTTTGTTTTGAGGATTAGGGTAAAAGGTAGTGTATAGCCTGATTCAAAGCTACCCTGGATACCACCTTTGGCATAAAGGACGGGTTGGTTCGTAAGGAAACTCTGTCCTGATGGATGATAAAAGGCTGCACAGCCATGAGGGCTTGTAGTTCCGATACCCTACAAGCTGAGGCGATAGCCAGAAGGAAAGCGGTTTTCCAAGACAAATATTGCAAATCTGTGGAGGCAGCTGGCTCAAAGAGGCAAGGTCAGCTTTTCTAGAATAAAATTGAGGTCCCAAGCAGGTATTGGTTGTTTCCTTGGGGGTTTTATATTCTTAGCCCCTCTGAGGAACTGTCTTAAGAGGGGGTGAGAGAATAAAGATGGATCAGTGTTGTATTCTCCAGAAATGGCTGAGGCATGGATTTTGATGGAGGAGAATGAAAGTCCACTGCTTAGCAGCTCAGCTAGATACTGTAATATTTGCGGTAAATTCAGTTTTCCAGGATTCTGGCCCCTTTTCTCATTCCAGGCACAAATCCGTTTTCATTTTGCGGAGTAAGCTTTTCTAGTAGACGGCCTTCTGGCCTCCAAAATGACATCCTGCACCTCCTTGGAGAGTAGGTTCTGTTGTGATGTTAATGAATCTTCCATGCGGCCAGATTGAGTGTTTTCAGCTGACTGTGAAGAATTTTGAAGCTGTGCTGAGTCAGAAGAGGCATTAGAGGCAGGGTCCATGGAGGGGAATGAGTCAGGCTCATCAGGAGTGGGTACCAGTGCCGTCTTGGCCAGTCTGGAGCAATGAGAATCATCTTTGGTCTGTCTGCTCTGGTTTTTAATAGAACTTTGGGCAGCAGAGGAAGAGGTGGAAAGGCATAAACTGTCATTGTTGTCCAACTGAAAGAGAGCGTCCACTCTCCAGGCCTGTGGATGAAAAGTCCTTGAGCAGAATTTTGTCAATTGGTGATTTTTGTGGGAGGCAAAGAGATCTATGTCTGGCCTTCCCCATTCTTGAATTATCTCTGTAAAAACTTGAGGATGCAACTTCCATTCGTGTGGATCTGGCATATTTCTGCTTAGGTTGTCTGCCAGCATGTTTTCCTTGCCTGGCAAGTACTGTGCTTGAAGTTCGATTTGTAATTCCAGAGCCATGTTCCAAAGTGACATGGCCAGCCTGCAGAGGGGGTATGAATGGGTTCCTCCCTGTTTGTTTATGTACCATATTACTGTGGTGTTGTCTGTCTATCAATAGTTGGCCTGGATGCAGAAGGTCTTTGAAAGCTATAATAGCATTTATTACTGCTAGCATTTCCTTTTGATTGATGTGAAGGTGCTTTTCTTTTTGGGACCATTTGCCCTGAATGCACCTATCTGTCATGTGCGCCCCCCCAGGCGTAGTCCGAGGCGTCTGTTGTGATGACTTGATTTGCTTGAGGCTTGCAGAATGGGAGACCTGTGTTTGTTTGGCATGCTTGAGCCCACCACAGAAATTCCTTTTGAAGACATGGAATTAGTGGTATTATTGTTTCCAAACTGTGGCTGTGTTGAGACCATAGGTTTTTCAGGTACCATTGAAGTTTCTTCATATGCAGCTTTGCACATGGGATTAGTAGGATGCAAGATGCCATGAATCCCAGAGCCTGCAGGATTTTCCTTGCAGTCAGCCTGGTGAAATTTGCTAGTTTTCTGAAGTATTGAGTTAGTTGCCCCTGCTTCTCTGGCGTGAGGTAGGCCATTCTGGGTGCTTGTGTCCAAGTTGGCACCCAGGAAAATTATTTTCTGAGAGGGTATTAGCCTTTATTTCTTTTTGTTGACTGTGTATCCCAGAGAATTCAACAACATTACAAAAGCCAGATGTTTCAGAAGTATGTGCTTGCTGTCCGCTTGGATCAGGCAGTCGTCCAAATATGGGTATATTTGTGTCCCTTGAAGTCTGCAGTAGGCAATTACTGAAGCCATGCATTTCGTGAATACTCTGGGCGCAGTAGATAAGCCAAAAGGCAATGCAGAGAATTGATAATGGGTTGAACCTGCAAGAAATCTGAGGTATCTTCTGCAATTTTGTCTGATTGGGACATGCAGGTATGCCTCCTTGAGGTCCAATGTTACCAACCAAGACTCCTTGCCCAGCATGGGAAGAAGCTGCTGTAATGTGAGCATCTTGAATTTTGGTACGAGTAAAAATGTGTTTAGGATGGATAGGTCCAAAATAGGTCTCCAATCTTTGCCCTTCCTTGGTACCAGGAATAGTCTGGAATAAAAACCTTGACCTTGTTCGTGAGTAGGTACCTCTTGAATAGCTTTCATGTCCATGAGATCTGAAATTTGTCTTTGTGCCTCTGCCCTTTGATTGTGTGGCAGGTTTGGCATGCCTCTCATTTTTGGAAGGGTGTGAAAATGGAATCTGTAGCCTCTGTTTATAATGTCCAGGATCAATTTGTCTTGTGACTATGCCAATTTTTTGAAAATAATGCCAGTTTTCCGCCTAAGGGTGCTGCCATTTGAGCCTTGCTTGGCATGCAAAGGGGAAAGTCATTGGGCTTGCTTTCTGAATGGCTGCGAACTATCCTCACCACCTCTGTGTAGGAGCTTGCCATTGTCTGCCTCTAAACGATCCTTGAGATTGCCCTCTGCCCCTCGGGCGCCTGTATCTACCTCTTTGGGGTCTGTCCGTGGCTGGAAAGGACCAATTTTTGGAAGGCCAATTTCTACTGAAACGTGGAGGTTGTACCTGTAGAAAATCTTTCACTGTTTGCATTGATTTAGCCTTTTCCTCCATTTTCTTTAATACCTCCCCAGCTTTATCACCAAATAATACATCCTTTTGTAGAGGGGCATCTAGTAATTTAGCTTTGACATGATCTGGTAAGGTTTGCTCCTTGAGCCAGGCCATGTCTACGTATGACTGATCCTGTAACAGCAGCTCTACATGAGGCCTCTAGAGCATCAAAACCACATTGCTTTACCCACTTGTTCTGCACTATGCATCAAATCCTGCAACTCCTTCAAGTCTGGTTGTTCAGGTTGTGACATTTTGCTTCTCAACCGTGACAACAGAAACTGTTGGTACTTTAACATATGGAACTGGCAGTTTAATGCCCTCATGGTTAAGGTGGCAGAGGTGTATACCTTTTTTCCCCACCTTTCCAAGGATCTGGAATTTCTCAGAAGGTAATGGATTTTTAGCAGTGGAGGCCTCAATTCCCTTGGGGCGCTGTGAGATAGTTTCTGGGTCAGCCGCATGGCTTTTGTATAAAAATTGGTGCGAGTCAGGAACCCGGTAGTACCTGTCAGGCTTGACTGGGGCTGGAGGTAAAGAATCCGGGTTTTGGCAGGCCTCCGAGTACACATCATCTAGTATGTCTAAGACAGGAGGTATAGCCAGAGGTCTGTGCTGAGGTAGCAAGAGAAAATCCCTGAGCCTTTTCTTGGAATCAGAGTACTCTTGGCCTTCCCAGTGGAAGAGTTCCCTTAAGGTATGCAAGGTTTCCCCAAATGAGTAATCCTCTGGGGGGAGACAGAGGGAATGGACTCCTCTGCATCAGAATCTTCAAAAGGGGAGTAAGAATGTTCCTGTTCATCAGAGTGCTCTGAAATAATGGAGGCCTGGTCAGAGGAGGGGGATTCTTCCTCCACTCTGGGCCTTTTGTCCGGGGGTTTGAGAACCCCTGATAAGAGTAATTAAATCCTCAGCCATTTTAAGCATCTGTTTTTTAGGCATGGGGCCTGGAGAAGGGCCCAGTGTAGCTTGTCTCTTAGAATGCATGGCTGCTTTAGACTTAGTGAAAGCCTTGATGGAAAAAGAGGAAGGTCTGAAGACACCTTGAGAGGAGGCAGACCTGTCTACATTTTGAGATTCACCACCAAAAGTGGTTTCGGTATCTGTAGTCGGGGTGTGGGCCGAGGAGCCTGTGACCTCGGGCACAGAAGACACCGCCAATGAAGTGTCGTCGGTAGGCAGGGGCTGCGTAGGCGCCTCGCTGAGAACCGGACCACCTGTAGTCGGCTTTGGCGTGGTGTCAGTAGAGGCCGTGTACCTTGTGTCGGTCCTTATCTTTGCGTTTTTTAGACAAAACTGGAGTCGGAGTATCCGACGACATAATATAGTTAAATTTTTTGCCAAAATAGTGCTGGGCGAACTCCGCCCAATGCTTAATGGTGCGTTTGTTGAATGTAGCACAAAAACGACAGACCGAGACGTTGTGGTCTGGGCCTAAGCAAGGAATGCAGAGGGAATGAAAATCCTTATGCGGTATTTGCTTCCCACATGAAATACAATTATTAACTTTGTCTGACATCGGTCTGAGGCAAGAAAAGTTTCCCCAACGGGGTACTTGGCTTTCAAGAAGACTTCGGTTGCAAAATTTTCGTAATTTCAGGAGCTGGCTGACCGGCACTTGCGAACTGCTTCTGCTTCGGGCACCGCGCGTCAAGAAAGACTGAGGAAAATGGCATCGGCTGGTTCTTTTATACCCCTGTCGCACTGACGTCAGGGAAGCGACAACAACCGACGCCGGACTTAAACTTTGGAATTCGGCCGACCGAGGACCTGCCTGACGGCAGGAGAACCCCATCTGTTATGACTGCAGCTGTATGCACGAACATCAAATGGTCTGCCGTGGGGCACTGATGTGGAGACCATCCACCACGCAAGGTGTTTCTTGCATGCCTGAGTGATCAAAATCGTTTAAGACATGGGAAGTTGCTAGAAGGACCATTGGGTGAAGAGAAGCCACTGGAGAATCCTCATGTGAAAACAAGCTAGAGGAACAAGTGCAATAGCTGCTGCCATGAGACCTAGCATTTGAAGGACAAACCTGGCTTGAATCCTTTTGCATGCTAATAAAACCTTGACATGCTGATGAATCACTGAAACCCTGTCTGGTGGGAGGCTCGCTAACATGTCTTTGGTATTTAAATTTGCACCTATGAAGGTGACAGATTGACAGGGCGACAATGCAGACTTTCCAAAATTTATTGCGATACCTAGCCTGGAGCAAGTGTCGATGGTGCAGTCTGGCTTGCAGAAGGTGATGTCTGGTGGTAGCAGTGAGGAGCCAGTCGAGATATGGAAACACCTGGAATCCTTGCCGTCTCAGGTGAGCAGTAACTAATGCCATACATTTGGTAAACACCCTGGGGGCTGTGGTGAGACCAAAGGGCAGAGCTCTGAACTGATGATGGCTGGCTCCCAGCCAGAAGCGGAGAAATCTTCGGAAGAGTCTGTCCATCTTTGTGGTAGTACGCATCCTGAAGATCTATGGAGCACATCCAATTGTCCTGACCCAGAAAGGGTAAAATGGACTGAAGCGTGACCATCTGGAATTTTGTTCTTTTGGTTTAGTCTGCTGAGATCCAAAATGGGTCTCTAGTCCCGTCTTTTCTGGTACTAAAAAGAACCTTGAGTAAATTCCGGATCCTCGTTGGTCTGCTGGGAGTTGCTGGATGTCCCTTTTTCTTAGCAGTTTTGAGACTTCTTGCGCTGCTTGGTCCCTTAGATTGGATGGAATATCTGGAAGGGACTTGTATGACTTTAAAGGGGTGTGAACGAAGGGAATTCTGTAGCCTCCGGATATGACTGACTGTACCCATTTGTCTTGTGTTATGTCTCGCCAGGCTCCTGGGTACAGTGATAGTCTTCCCCAGACTGCCTCCAGAGGTGAGCAGCTGAGCAACCCTTCAGGGATGATGGAAGGCCTTGTCAGAGAAGGATTCTCTGCTGCCCTGGTTTTGCGGACCCCCTCTGCCACGAGGGCGGCGTCTGTTATTGTTCCCTCCTCTGCCCCAGGGAAACTCACCACGTGTGTCCGGCAAGGCTCCTTGAGATTTCCGGAACCACATCGTCCCACTCATGGACTCCTACAGCAGAGAGAGTCTCGTCTTCCTGCTCACACCTGGTAAGGGTATCTTTCACCTGTGATCCAAAGAGTGAGGAACCGTCAAAGGGGGTGTTGGTGAAAGATCCTCTGAAAGGTTCCGCAAAGTTACATAGCCGCATCCAAGCGTGCCTCCTTAGGGCCACGCCTGTGCCTGCGGCTCTACTCGCACCATCGGCTGCATACGAAATTAGCCGCATGGAGGAGTTTACCACCGAATTAAGAGTCGCTAGCTGGGAGGCTGCCTTAGCCTGGGCCCCCTCAGCTGATGGATCTTGGAGGGCATCTCCCATGGGTAAAGTGGCACAGGTAATTCAGGGACCGCATGGAAAAGGTCGCTTTAGAGAACATCCACTTCCCATATCTGTCCATCGTCCTAGACTCCTTATATTAGGGGGATAGACAGATGAAGTTAAAGCCAACTCCTTCTTAGTGGCCGCTGCTACCACCATGGCATCAACGGGGACACCCTTGGTCAAGAACTGTTTGTCCCGCGGGGCAGTAATGAACTTTGCAGGTCTTCTAGGGGTAGTTTCCACTGTGTCTGGAGGCGTCCATGCCTTTCGAGCCACCACAGACATCAGTGGGTCGAAAGGCGGAGACACCAAGGAGGTGGAAGGTCGGGATCCAAACGCATCCAGGAACACAGACTCATCCTCGGAAGGGCTTAGGGTAGTCCAGTTTCCCCTCTGCCTAAGCATCTCAAGGTCGTCTGAAAAGGAGACCTCTACAGAGGGGGATCTTGGGGACCCTTCCGACTCCTCTAAGTCGGTATCCGTTGCAATAAACTCGGGGGAGTTTACATACTTCCTCTTGCATTTTCTCTTGCGAGGTGGCTCCTCTGAAAGATCAGGGGAGGCCTCGGAAGAGAAGGATACACCCAAGGGGGTGCCCTGGAGCACTGGATCCCCACGCTTGGGGTCTGGAAGAGGGGCAGAGGCTGACACAGGCACCCTAGGGGGAGGAGCCGATGGGGTCGATCGTGGGACTGACTCAGGGGCCAGCACACTCCTCCTCACCTCGAAGGCGTCCCTGCCTAGATGCAGAGAAGGCTCAGGCTCCGACGAAACCAAAAGCCCTCTCCGCACCAAGGGAGATGGCTCCGTGGCAGATGTGGGAGCCGAGCTCACCTGCGCCGAAGCACCAAGAGGGAGAGAGCGGGGTCGGACAAGGGTCCGATGCCACTCGCCCCCTCGGAGCCGACGAGGGAGTCTCGTGCCCAGATCCCTCCAGGGAAGGTACAGTTCAGTTGTGTACACTTACCATAAATGCAGATGTTGGAGTGTCTTCACTGTTGCAGTCATTACTGTAGGGTTTTCCCCTGCCGGCAGGCAGTCCTCGGTCGGCCAGAATCCCAAAGTCTGGGTCCGGCGTCAGCTGCTCAGCCATGCTCCCAGACGTCAGTGCGCCAGGAGTACAAAACTGGCAGCTGACGCCATGTTCTCCAGTTTTTCTTGCCCCAGATGTCAGGTGATCCAAAATGAGAATAACCCCATACCCTTTTGCAAATACACCTCAGAAGGGTGAAGAGAACCACACAAAAGAAAAAATAAGAGGGGACAGGAGGGAAGGTAACCCAGACTGCTGCAGTGAAGACACTCGAACATCTACATTTATGTTAAGTGTACACAACTGTACTATGTTCATCGTGTTTCACTGTTGCAGTCATCACTGTAGGGTTGAATCCCAACGCAGAATAAAAGGGAGGTGGTCATAAAGCAGAGGGGGCGGTTAAAAGGCCCTGCAAAACAGCAGAAGCAAAGCCTGCCCTAGACTTGGAGTTCAGTGCATACTTTTTCTAAGCACTACAATCTACCTCTACTCTAAGTTGCAGCTTCCAAAATGTCTTTGGTAGGAACTCCCCTGAGGAAGGCAGCTGAAAGTGGCAGCAGCCCTGGTAGAGGGAGTCCTTATACTCCCTGGGATCTGCTTTCCATGGTGTGAATAACAAAATCTGATTCCATGAGCAATCCATTTAGAAATTGTCCGTTTAGAAATGGCTTTGCCTTGGGAACTGGAAGCATAAGAAACATTGCTCTGATTTCCTGATGTCCTTGGTTCTGTCCAGGTAAAAACGTAGTTGTCTGTGTACATCTAAGGAATGAAAGATCCTTTCCCCCTTATTTTGAGGACTGGGGAAAAAAGTTGGCAGGTGAATAGTTTGATTTAAAGCCACTTTGGAAACCACCTTAGGCATGAAAGTAGGATTAGTCCTTAAAGACACCCTGTCTTGGTGAAACATAATGTAAGGTTCCACAGCCATGAGAGCTTGCAACTCTGAAACTCTCCTGGCAGAGGTCAGAGCTAACAGGATGGCAGTCTTCCATGATAAAAATTTGATGTCAGATGTGGCAGCAGGCTCAAAAGGAGGTAAGTTGAGTTTTTCCAAGACATAGTTGAGATCCCAAGCAGGAATGGGTGGAGATCTAGGGAGCCTTAAATTCTTAGCTCCTCTGAGAAACTGTCTCATGAGCTGGTGGGAAAAGATCGGAGGGTCCGTATTACAATGAGCAGAGATAGCAGAGGCATGTATCTTTATGGAAGAGAAGGAGAGACCCTTATGTAATAGGTCTGTCAGATAAAGTAAAATCAGAGGAATATTAGAAATAAGAGGATCCGAATCCTGAGCCTGCATCCAGGTGCAAAATCTTTTCCATTTTCCTGCATAAGATTTCCTAGTGCTAGGACGTCTGGCTTCTAAATGATATCCATAACCTGTTTGGGTAGGAGAGAATGAATCATAGACCCTGGATTAGCCAGGCTGAGAGTTTTAACATGGGAGTGCAGAAAGTACAGTTTTGTACCTACCATAAATGTAGATGTCCGAGAGGTATGCATCTGCAGTCCTAACAAATGGGTTGTCCTGCCTCAGGCAGCCCTTCGGTCGGCCGGATTCCAAAGTCTGGGTCTGGCCTCGGCTGATGTCGCACTTCACCCGACGTCATAGCTGCAGTTAACCGGGTATAAAGGCATCAGCCGACGCCATTTTCCTCAGTGTTTCTTGCCCCAGATGCCAGGTGCCCTCTAGGAAGGCTAAATTTGGATAAATGCAAATGTTTCCAAACAATAGAGAGCAAATAGAAATAAACATGTATATACATATATTCAAACAAATACACCATAATAGATTCCCCAAGCTAGCTACAAGATGGGCAAATACCCTAGGAGTACCACAGAGGAGAAGGAGGGTGGGTAATCCTGACTGCAGATGCATACCTCTCGGACATCTACATTTATGGTAGGTACAAAACTGTACTATGTCCTTCAAGGATGCATCTGCAGTCCTAACAAATGGGTAGAATACCATAGACAAACTGGGGGAGGAGGTACTAAGAAGATTATGGTGTAGTTAAGATCCCTTGCAAAACAGCAGTGGCAAAACCTGCTCGGGATCTGGAGTATAAAGGTAGATTATAATGCTTGGCAAATGTATGCACAGAGCTCCAAGTAGCAGCCTCTAAAATGTCTTTGGTAGCCACTCCTCGTAAAAAAGCTGTAGTAGTGGCTGTAGCCCTTGTGGAGTGAGGTCTGATGTTTTCTGGAGTTGTCTTTCCATGATAAGAGTAACAAAATCTAATGCAATTTCCTATCCATTTTGAGATTGTCTGTTTTGAAATTGCTTTTCCTTCCATTCCTGTTGCATATGCTACCAGAAGCTGGTCAGTTTTCCTATTGTTCTTGGTTCTGTCCAGGTAGCAGCGCAATTGCCTATGCACATCCAAGGTATGTAGTAGTCTTTCCCCTGTTCTGTGGGTTGGGGAAGAATGTAGGTAGGTGGATTGCTTGGTTTAATGATACCCTGGAGACCACCTTTGGCATAAAAGTAGGATTAGTTCTCAGGGACACTATCCTGATGGAAGATAAGGAAGGGCTGTACTGCCATTAATGCCTGTAATTCAGAAACCCTTCTTGCTGAAGTGATTGCAAGCAGGAAAGCAGTTTTCCAAGATAAGTACTGTAATTTTGCTGTTGCTGCTGGTTCAAAAGGGGGAAGTGTCAACTTTTCTAACACATAGTTCAAGTCCCATGTAGGCAATGGTGGCTTTACATTTTTAATTCCTCTCAGGAACTGCCTGAGTAGAGGATGAGAAAAGACTGGAGGATCCATGTTGTATTCTGCTGAAATAGCCGACGCATGAATCTTAATGGAGGAGTAGGACAGGCCATTGTGGAAAAGCTCTGCTAAGTATTCCAGGATGTTAGGTATGTTTGCCAGTGATACATTTTCTCCTTTTGCTGCACTCCAAATGAGATATCTTTTCCATTTTGCTGAATAAGTTTTTCTTGTTGAGGGTCTGCGAGCCTCCAAGATAATGTCTTTAACCCTTTGAGATAAATCTGGGTTATTTTGTCTTATGCAATGTTCCAAGCAGCTAGCTGCAGTGTTTTCAAGTTTGGATGCAGGATTTTGAAGTTGTTCTGTGTTAGCAGTAAAGGAACTAGGGGTAGAGGCCATGCGTGTTCCCGAGACATACTCCTCAGTAGTGGGTACCAATGCTGCCTCGGCCAGTCTGGAGCTATCAGGATGATCCTTGGGTGATCTTTGATCTTCAGTAGCACCTTGTGCATCAAAGGAAGAGGTGGGAATGCATATGCTGTCAGGTTTTCCCAACTGAAAGATAGGGAGTCCACCTTCCAAGCAAGTGGGTGGTATGTCCTTCTGCAGAATTTTTTTCAATTGGTGGTTGTGTGGGGATGCGAATAAGTCTATTTCTGGTAGTCCCCATTTCCTTGTAATGGATTTGAAGATGTCTGGATGCAGCATCCATTCGTGGGCATCCGTGGTAGTTCTGCTTAAGATGTCTGCTAGTATATTTTCTTTTCCTGGCACAAATATTGCCTGGAGCTGAATGTTGAGGTTCAGGGCCACATTCCAGAGGTCCATTGCCATCCGGCATAGAGGATATGAATGTGTGCCTCCCTGTTTGTTGATATACCACATAACTGTGGTGTTGTCTGTCCTTATCAGCAAATGACCCTGTTGAAGAAACGGTCTGAATGTCTGAATTGCCAGTTTTACTGCCAGCATCTCTTTTTGATTTATGTGTAGGTACAGCTGGTCTTGAGTGCATAAGCCTTGTATGCACTTGTCCAGCATGTGTGCCCCCCAACCGAGGTCTGAGGCGTCCGTGGTGATAGTCTGGCTTGGGTGAGGGCTGTGGAAGGGCAGTCCTTTGTTCAATTGACAGGCCTGAGCCCACCATCGGAATTCTTGCTTCAGGCATGGAATTATTGGAATTTGGGTTTCTAGGCTGTGCTTGTGCTGAGACCATAAATTCCTTAGGTACCATTGCAACTTCCTCATATGTAGTCTGGCATGTGGAATCAATATTATGCAGGATGCCATGTAACCCAGGGCTTGCAGGACTTTCCTTGCTGTAAGCTGGTTCTGCGTTGTTAATGCCATGAAATAGAGTGGTAGGTGCTTCTGCTTTTCTGCTGTGAGGAATGCCATTTGGTTTGATGTGTCCAGTTCTGCACCCAAGAAAGTTATCCTTTGGGATGGTATCAGCCTTGACTTTTTTATGTTGACTGTGTATCCCAGGGCTTGCAATAGGTGAATGACCTCTCAAATCTTTTGTTAATTTGTTTTTGTTGTCCGCTTGTAACAGGCAGTCGTCCAGGTATGGGTAAATTTGAATTCCCTGAAGCCTGCAATGAGCAATTACTGATGCCAGGCATTTCGTGAATACTCTGGGCGCAGTAGATAAGCCAAAAGGCAATGCTGAGAATTGATAATGCTCTGATCCTGCAAGAAATCTGAGGTATCTTCTGCAATTTGGTCGTATGGGGACGTGCAGGTATGCCTCCTTGAGATCTAGAGTTACCAGCCAAGACTCCTTGCCCAGCATGGGAAGAAGCTGCTGTAGGGTCAGCATCTTGAATTTTGGAACAATGAGATATGTGTTCAGAGCGGACAAGTCAAGAATAGGTCTCCATTGGTTTTCCTTTCTTGGCACCAGGAAAAGTCTGGAGTAAAATCCTTGTCCTTGTTCCATAGACGGTACCTGTTCTATAGCTCTCATCCTTAGTAAGTGGTCTATTTGATCTAGAGCGTTTGTCTTTTGATTTGGAGGTAGGTTTGGCATTCCTCTCTTCCTTGGTAGAGTATGGAAGTGAAACCTGTAACCTTTGTCTATTGTCTGTAAAATCCATTTGTCTCCTGTAATGTAATGCCAGTTTACTGAAAATAAGGCTAGCTTTCCGCCTAAGGGTGCTTCTAGTTGTTCCCTGGTAGGTGGTTTCAGAGCCAAGTCACTGTGATTGTCCTGTGGAAGTGGTAGTGGCTGGATCTGTGGCAGTACTTCTCTGGTTGTTAGGCTGCCACTGGCGTCCCCTGTAGGCACCTCTGGATTGACCTCTGCCTCTTGTGCACCTATTCCTGCCTCTCTGTACTCTGGTGGAGTCTGGAAAGGACCAATTCTTGGAAGGCCAGTTCCTACTAAACCTCGGAGGCTGGACCTGTAAGAAATCCTTGACTGTCTGGACAGATTTTGCTTTCTCTTCCACCTTCAACACTTGCTGTGCAGGGGAGCCAAACAAACTGTGTTTTTCCATGGAAGCATCTAGGAGCTTTGACTTTACATGGTCTGGTAAGGACTGCTCTTTTAACCATGCATGCCTTCTGATCACTGTACCAGTCATAGCTGATCTAAAGGAAGCCTCCAGTGCATCATAGCCGCATTTTAAGGAATGATTACTGACCTGCTGAATGTTATGTACCAATTCCTGAAGGGACTTTCGGTCTAAAGGTTCAGGCGAGGACAGTTTTTTAGTTAACTGATCTAACAAATTCCTGATACTGAATCATGTGGAATTGTATAAACTTTTTTACCTCATCTCTCTAAGGCCCTAGATTCCCTTTCAGAGGGGAGGGGGTTTTTGGCAGAGGCAGCTGCTACAGCTTTGGGGCCCTGTGAAATAGTTTCAGGATCTGCAATAAGAGCCTTATACAAGTGATAATATGTGTCCGGAACCCTGTAGTATCTGTCGGGCTTAACAGGGGCCGAAGGAAGAGAGTCAGGAGCAGTACAAGCATCATTAAATGCATCATCCACAACTGTAAGTACTGGAGGAATGGCTAAAGGCCTATGCTGTGGCAAATGTAAAAAGGTCCTAAGCCTTTTCCTAGAGTCTGAAAAATCCTGGCCCTGCCATTGAAATTGTTCTCTCATAGCATGCAAGGTTTCCCCAAAAGAAAATTCCTCAAGAGGAGAGGCAGAAGGAATGGAGTCTTCTGCATCAGAGTCCTCATATGGAGAATAAGGGCCTTCTGAAGGGTTTTTATTTTCTGAATCATCAGAGGAGTAATCTGTAGAAACTGGCTCAGGGGGCTCTGCTCTAGGCCTCTTCTCTGGAGGGGAGTGAGAGGCCCTGTCAGGGTGAGGCTGGGTTCCCCTGATCAAAGAAATGAGATCCTCTGCTAGACTACGCATTTGAGTACTAGAGCTAGGCCTGTGAGAGGGGGTTTTAGCAGGCACGGTCTTGGTTGATTTGGCTGCTTTAGCCCTGGTAAAAGCCTTAATTGACATGGATGCAGGGGGCCTAGCAGCTCCACGTGCAGGAGTAGATATATCTAAAGGGATAGTATCTGATAAATCCTGAGAACCTGTAAGAGCAGGTGGAATATCAGTAGCAGATTCAGCCATTCTGGATGAGGCCTCGCTTGTAGGAGGCATGCTTTCGGCCGAAGGAAGAACAGAGGACTCTGTTTCAGCCGAAACAGAGACACTTTCGGCCGAAACCGCGGACCGTGAGTGTCGGTCCTTCTCCTTACACTTTTTAGCTAATTGTGAAGTCGGAGTCTCCGACGGCATGTTGTAAGCAAAAGCAGAGCCGAAAAACTCCTCTGCAAACTCCGACCGACGTCTAAGTGTCCGTCGGTTGAAGGAAGCACAGGCTAGACAAGCTGCTACGTCGTGGTCTGGGCCTAAACAAGGTAGGCAGTAAGAGTGGAAATCTTTATGAGGTATTTGTTTCCCACAAGTTAAACAGTTATTCACTTTTTCTGACATCGGCTGAGGCAAGAAAGAGTCCCCAACGGGGTACTTAGCTTTTTAGAAGTCTTCGGTAGTAGCAATCTCTGGTTCTGACCGACCGGCACTTGCGAACAGCTTCTGCTTCGGGTGCCACGCGGCAAGAAAGACTGAGGAAAATGGCGTCGGCTGACGCCTTTATACCCGGTTAACTGCAGCTATGACGTCGGGTGAAGTGCGACATCAGCCGAGGCCAGACCCAGACTTTGGAATCCGGCCGACCGAAGGGCTGCCTGAGGCAGGACAACCCATTTGTTAGGACTGCAGATGCATCCTTGAAGGACATCCTGACCCTGGTGTTGGGACAGAAGGTTCGGAGTCCGAGGTAAAACCCAAGGGGGCTCCTAAGAAAGGTTTTTCAGTGTTGGATACCAAAACTGTCGAGGCCAATTTGGGGCCAGTAAAATTATCTTGGGCTTGTCCTGCTTGATCTTTAATAACACCCGTGGAAGAAGAGGTAGAAGCGGGAAGGCACACCCAGAGAGGTTTCTCCAACTGAATGATAGTGCATCCACTTTCCATGCTAGTTCATGGAATGTCCTTGTGCAAAGAATCTGTAGTTGATTGTTGAGGTGGGATGCAAAAAGATCTATGTGCGGGCATCCCCAGGCTGCTGTAATCATCTTGAATATTTCGGTGTCCAGCATCCATTCGTGTGGGTCTGACAGGTTCCTGCTCAGACCGTCTGCCAGAATGTTTTGTTTCCCTAGTAGATACTGAGCTTGTAGGTCCATTTTGCAAGCTAGAGCGGTGTTCCATAGATTCATGGCTAGTCTGCAAAGGGGGTAGGAGTGTGAACCCCCTTGCTTATGTACCACAAAGTACAGTTTTGTACCTACCATAAATGTAGATGCCCGATAGGTATGCATCTGCAGTCATCACATATGGGTTGTCCTGCCTCAGGCAGCCCTTCGGTCAGCCGGATTCCAAAGTCTGGGTCTGGCTTCGGCTGATGTCGCACTTTCCCCGACGTCAGAGCGTCTGGGGTATAAAAGCATCAGCCGACGCCATCTTCCTCAGTTTTTCTTGCCCCAGATGCCAGGTGCCCTCTAGGAAGGCTAAATTTGGAGAAATGCAATAAAATTCCAAACATTTGCACAAATATATATATATGTATATACAAACAAATACACCATAATAGATTCCCCCAGCTAGCTAACAGAGGGGTAAGCACCCTAGGAATACCACAAAGGGGAAGGAGGGAGGGTAAACCTGACTGCAGATGCATACCTATCAGACATCTACATTTATGGTAGGTACAAAACTGTACTATGTCCTTCAAGGATGCATCTGCAGTCATCACATATGGGTAGAATACCATAGCCAATCTGGGGGTGGAGGTACTAAGTAAAGGATGGTGTAGTTAAGATACCCTGCAGGACTGCTGTAGCAAAACCTGCTCTGGATCTGGAGTATAAAGGTAAATTGTAATGCTTGGCAAATGTATGCACGGAGCTCCACGTAGCAGCTTCTAAAATGTCTTTGGTAGCCACCCCTCTTAGGAAGGCTGTGGTGGTGGCTGTGGCTCTCGTGGAATGAGGTCTAATGTTAGCTGGCACAGTTTTTCCATGAAAGGAGTAACAAAAACGAATGCAATTTCCTATCCATTTTGAAATTGTCTGTTTGGAAATTGCTTTTCCTTGTACCCCAGCAGCATATGCTACAAACAACTGGTCAGTCTTTCTGTAACTTTTAGTTCTGTCTAAGTAGTAGCGCAGTTATCTGTGTATGTCCAGGGTGTGCAGAAGTCTCTCCCCTTTATTTTGTGGTTGTGGGAAGAATGTAGGCAAGTGAATAGCTTGGTTCAAAGATGCCCTGGATACCACCTTTGGCATGAATGTAGGATTGGTCCTCACAGAAACTCTGTCCTGATGAAAGATAAGAAATGGCTGCACTGCCATTAAAGCTTGTAGCTCAGATACTCTTCTTGTTGAGGTTATGGCCAGAAGGAAGGCAGTTTTCCAAGACACAAACTGTAGATCTGCCGATGCTGCTGGTTCAAAGGGAGGAAGTGTTAGTATTTCCAACACGAAATTCAGGTCCCAAGTAGGTAGAGGTGGTTTTCTTGGAGGATTAATGTTTTTGATTCCTCTTAGAAACTGTCTTAGGAGAGGATGAGAGAAGACAGGTGGATTAACATTGTATTCTGCTGAGATTGCTGAGGCATGTATCTTAATGGAAGAGATAGACAGGCCATTGTGGGACAATTCTGCCAAATATTCCAGTATATGTGCCATGTTCATCACAGTCACATCTAGGCCCTTTGCTGTGTTCCAGGTGTGAAATCTTTTCCATTTTGCTGAGTATGCCTTCCTTGTGGAAGGCCGGCAAGCTTCCATAATAATATCCTTCACTCTCTGGGATAGGTTATCCTGAGGAGGAGTCATGGTATTCTCCAGGCAGTTAGCTGCAAGGTTTTCAGGTTGGAGTGCAGAGTCCTGAAATTGTGCTGCGTCAGTAGGAGTGGCCATAGGGGGAGAGGCCATGGTTTCGTCTGTGACATGCTCTTTAACAGTGGGTACCAGTGCTGTCTTGGCCAGTTTGGAGCTATCAGAATTACTCTGAGCTGCTCTGTCCTGATCTTCAGTAGGACCTTGGTCATTAATGGGAGAGGTGGGAAAGCATACACTGTTCGAGCTTTCCAGCTGAAAGAGAGAGCATCCACTTTCCATGCTTGTGGGTGGTATGTCCTTGAGCAGAATTTCTTCAGTTGATTGAGGGGGGAAGCGAACAGATCTATTTCCGGCCTTCCCCATGATTGTGTGATGAGTAAGAAGATGTCTGGGTGCAGCATTCATTCGTGTGCATCCATGGTAGTTCTGCTTAAGCTGTCTGCCAGTGTATTGTCTTTGCCTGGCACGAACTGGGACTGTAGCTGTATGTTGAGTTTCAAAGCAAGTTCCCATAGATTCATTGTCAGTCTGCAAAGAGGGTAGGAATGGGTGCCTCCTTGCTTGTTTATGTACCACATAACTGTGGTGTTGTCTGTCCTTATGAGCAGGTGGCCTTGCTGAAGGAAAGGTTTGAAGGCCTCGATTGCGTGCATCACTGCCAGCATTTCCTTTTGGTTTATGTGCATGCGCAGCTCTCTGTGACCATAGCCCTTGGATACATCTGCCCTCCATGTGCGCTCCCCAACCTTGGTCTGAAGCGTCCATGGTGATGGTTTGGTTGGCTCTTGGCTTGCTGAAGGGCAACCCGCTGTTTGACTGGCAGGCTTGAGCCCACCACAGAAATTCCTTTTGAAGACAAGGAATGAGTGGGATCAGAGTTTCTAAGCTGTGACTGTGCTGAGTCCATAAACTTCTTAGGTACCATTGTAATTTTCTCATATGCAGTCTTGCTTGCGGAATCAGAAGAATGCAAGATGCCATGTAACCCAGGGCCTGCAGGATTTTCCTTGCAGTCAGCTGAGTTTGTCTTGTCAGATTCTGGAAGTAAACTGGTAGTTGTTTTGTTTTCTTCTGTGAGAAAGGCCATTTGGGTGGTTGTGTCTAGATCCGCACCCAGAAAAGTTATTCTTTGGGATGGAACCAGTCTTGATTTGTGGATGTTGACTGTATATCCCAAGGCCTGTAACAGGTGGATGGTATAGTCCAAGTCCTTTAACAAAATTTGCTTGCTGTCCGCTTGTATTAGGCAGTCGTCCAGATATGGGTAGATTTGAATCCCCTGAAGTCTGCAGTCTGCAATTACTGATGCCAGGCATTTCGTGAATACTCTGGGCGCAGTAGATAAGCCAAAGGGTAATGCTGAGAATTGATAATGCTCTGACCCTGCAAGAAATCTGAGGTGTCTTCTGCAGCTTTGTCGAATAGGGACATGCAGGTATGCCTCCTTGAGGTCTAGAGTCACCAGCCAAGACCCCTTGCCCAGCATGGGAAGGAGTTGCTGTAGAGTCAGCATTTTGAATTTTGGCACAATGAGGTAAGTATTCAGTGCGGACAAGTCGAGAATAGGCCTCCATTGATTTTCTTTTCTTGGAACAAGGAATAATCTGGAGTAAAATCCCTGGCCTTGTTCTGAAAGAGGTACCTTTTCTATGGCTTTCATTTGCATTAAGTTGGTAATTTGCTTCAAAGCCTCTGCCCTCTGATTTGGTGGCAGGTCTGGCATGCCTTTTCTTTTTGGCAACGAGTGGAAATGGAACCTGTATCCTTTGTCTATTATTTGCAGTGTCCATGTGTCCCTTGTAATGCTGTGCCAATTTTTTGAGAATAAAGAAAGCTTTCTGCCCAAAGGTGCTTCTAATTGAGCCCTGGTCGGCGGAGTCAAAATTCTGTCCTGGTGTAGCAGTTGTAGTTCCTGTACTACCTCTCTGGTTGGGAGGCTGCCACTGACTGCCTCTGTAGGAGCCTCTAGCTTGCCCTCTACCTCTGGCACGCCTATTCCTGCCTCTGAGATCTGTCCGAGTCCGGAAAGGAACAATTCTTAGTAGGCCAATTTCTGCTGAATCTCGGTGGTTGGACTTGCAGAAAGTCTTTAACTGTTTGCACAGATTTTGCCTTTTCTTCAAATTTCTTTAAAACCTCTTGAGCCGTGGAACCAAATAATTTTTGCTTTTCCATAGGAGCATCCAAAAGCTTAGCTTTAACATGGTCTGGGAGAGATTGTTCCTTCAGCCAGGCATGCCTACGTATAACTGCACCTGTCATAGCTGATCTACATGAAGCTTCCAATGCATCATAACCACAGTGCAAGAAATGGTTACTAACCTGCTGGGAGTTATGCACCAGATCCTGAAGGGATTTGCGATCAAGGGGTTCAGAAGAGGACAGTTTCTTATGCAATTCATCTAGGAAATACTCTTGGTACTGTATCATATGAAATTGACAATTTAATGCCCTCATGGAAAGAGTTGCAGAAGTATACACTTTCTTACCCCATCTCTCTAATGCTCTGGACTCCCTTTCAGAGGGTAGAGGATTTTTAGCAGTGGCAGCTGCAACCCCTTTTGGGCCCTGGGAAATAGTTTCTGGATCAGCAGAGTGGGCCTTGTACAGGTGTAAATGCGAGTCTGGGACCCTGTAGTACCTATCAGGTTTGGCAGGAGCCGGAGGGAGAGAGTCAGGGGCAGTACTAGCATCAGAGTGCACATCATCAATGACATTCAAAATAGGAGGTATAGCTAAGGGCCTATGCTGAGGTAAATGTAAAAAGGTCCTTAATCTCTTTCTGGAATCCGAGAATTCCTGACCCTGCCATTGAAAATGTTCTCTCATAGAGTGTAATGTCTCTCCAAAGGAAAACTCTTCAGGAGGGGAGGCCGAGGGAATAGATTCTTCAGCATCAGAATCCTCGTAGGCCGAATAAGCCTCCTCCTGGTGGTCTGACAGAGCAGAGCTATCCGTGGACTCATCTGAGGACTGGGGATCAGAGGGCTCAACCCTGGGCCTTTTGTCTGGAGGTGGTTGAGAGCCCCTGTCCGGATGAGGTTGGGAACCTCTAATTAATGAGATCAGATCCTCTCTGCTAGGGTAAGAATCTGAGAGCTAGTAAAAGGTCTCCAAGAGGAAACCTTGGGAGGCAAAGCCTTAGTAAGTTTAGCAGCCTTAGCCCTAGAGAAAGCCTTAATGGACATGGAAGCAGGGGGTCTGGCTGCACCACGTGCAGGAGTAGACTTATCTAAAGGAATGGTGTCTGAAGGTTCCTGGACACCGGTTTCAGTAGGTAATTCAATGACAGACTCGGCCGGGGCCTCCAGGGCAGAGGTAGTCGGTTGTGTGGTTTCGGTAATAGGAAGTACCAAGGACTCTGTTTCAGCTGAGACCGAGACACTCTCGGTAGGCCTGACCGCGGTTTCAGCCGAAACCGCGGTCCACGTGTGTCGGTCCTTGTCCTTCCGTTTTTTAACTAAATGCGAAGTCGGAGTCTCCAACGGCATCTTATAAGCAAAACTAGCCCCAAAAAACTCCTCTGCAAACTCCGACCGACGTCTAAGAGTTCGTCGGTTGAAGGAAGCACAGGCTGAACAGGCAGAGACGTCGTGGTCTGGGCCTAGGCAGGGGAGGTAGTAAGAGTGGAAATCCTTATGAGATATTTGTTTCCTACAAGTTAAATTATTAACTTTATCTGACATCGGCTGAGGCAAGAAAGAGTCCCCAACGGGGTACTTAGCTTTTTCGAAGTCTTCGGTAGCTAAATCACAGGAGCTGGCCGACCGGCACTTGCCAACTGCTTCTGCTTCGGGCACCACGCGGCAAGAAAGACTGGGGAAGATGGCGTCGGCTGATGCTTTTATACCCCAGACGCTCTGACGTTGGGGAAAGTGCGACATCAGCCGAAGCCAGACCCAGACTTTGGAATCCGGCCGACCGAAGGGCTGCCTGAGGCAGGACAACCCATATGTGATGACTGCAGATGCATCCTTGAAGGACATCTGTGGTGTTGTCTGTCCTATCAGTAGTTGTCCTGGTTGTAGAAGATTCCTGAAGGCCAATAGAGCGTTCTAAACAGCTACCATTTCCTTTAAATTGATATGCAGGTGCTTCTGATCCTTTGTCCAAAGGCCCTGCAGACATGTGCCCTGCAAATGGGCTCCCCATGCGTAATCTGAGGCGTCCGTGGTTAGTATCTGGCTGGGGGGAGGCAGAATGAAGGCTTTCCCCTTTGTTTTGAATACATGCCTTGGACCACCAAAGGAATTCTTTTTGAAGACAGGGCAGGACAGTGATCTGTGTGTCTAAACTGTGGCAATGCTGGGACCATACACTTTTTAGGTACCACTGTATTTTCCTCATATGCAGTCTTGCATATGGTACGAGAAGGATGCAGGAGGCCTTGTAACCCAAAGCCTGCAGGAATTTCCTTGCAGATAGCCGAGTTAGTGACGCCAAGGTTTTGAAAGTTGAAGCCAGCTGTAATTGTTTTTCGGATGTCAGAAATGCCATCTGGGTTGTTGTGTTTAGAAAAGCACCCAGAAAAGTTATCTGTTGTGAGGGTGTCAAATTTGACTTTATGTTCACAGTTAATCCCAGGAACTTGAGAAGATTCTGAACAAATTCTAGATGCTGGAGTAAGACATCCTTGCTGTCTGCTTGAATAAGACAGTCGTCCAGATAAGGGTAAATTTGAATTCCCTTAAGTCTGCAAAAAGCTACTACTGGTGCCAGGCATTTGGTGAAGACCCTGGGCGCAGTAGACAATCCAAAGGGCAGCACAGAGAATTGATAGTGCCTCGATACGGCCTTGAACCTCAGGTATTTTCTGCACTCCTGCCTGATGGGAATGTGTAAATAAGCCTCCTTTAAATCCAAAGTTACCATCCATGCATGTTTGCTCAGCACTGGCAGAAGCTGCTGTAGAGTAAGCATCTTGAATTTTGGTATCTCGAGAAAAGTGTTAAAGACAGAGATCCAGAATGGGTCTCCATGAATTTTGCTTTCTGGGGACTAGAAAGAGCCTCTAGTAAAAACCTTGTCCCATTTTTGAAAGTGGAACTAGTTCTATGGCCCTCATAGCCAAGAGGGCTTCCATCTGGTTTAAGGCCTCTACCCATTGATGTTTTGGTAGATCCGGCCATCTGCTTGGTCTTGGTAGGGTATGAAAATGGAATTTGTAACCTCTTGAAACAACATCCAGAACCCACTTGTCTTGGGTTATGAGTCCAATTTAGGTGGAAGAGAGAGTTTTCCTCCGAGAGGGGCTTCCAGGCAAGAAGTTCCTGCAGCCCAGCAGAGGGAGCCATTGAGCCTGTTTTCTATGAGCTTGAGATCTGTCCTCTCCACCCCTAGGGGTGGAAGCAGTCCACTGTCTTGGTCTGTAGGAGGTCTGTGTTTGGGGCCTTCCTCGAGAGGGGCTTCCAGGCAAGAAGTTCCTGCAGCCCAGCAGAGGGAGCCATTGAGCCTGTTTTCTATGAGCTTGAGATCTGTCCTCTCCACCCCTAGGGGTGGAAGCAGTCCACTGTCTTGGTCTGTAGGAGGTCTGTGTTTGGGGCCTTCCTCGGGAGAGTCTGTATCTACCCCTCTGAGGCCCGAGTTGGGAAAGGACAAATTTTTTAGTAGGCCACTTCCTACTAAATCTGGGTGGCTGTACTTGTAAGAAATCCTTAACCGTTTGCATGGATTTTGCCTTGTCCCCCATCTTCTTAATCACCTCCTCAGCCTTAGATCCAAACAAAACGTTATGCTGAACAGGAGCATCCAGTAACTTAGCTTTTACTTGATCCGGCAAGTTCTGTTCCTTTAACCAAGCATGTCTTCTGACTGTGCCAGAGGCAGCAGCCCTACAAGAAGCCTCCAAGGCATCAAAACCAGAGTAAACCATGCTTCCCTACTTGCTCAGTGGCATGCATTAAATCATGTAATTCCTTATTATCTGCACAAGCGGAAATGGAAGTTAGCCTTTGTTTCAAAACAGACAGTAGAAATTGCTGGTATTTCAGCATATAAAATTGACAGTTTAAAGCCCTAATAGATAAAGTTGCAGAAGTGTACACTTTTTTGCCCCATCTTTCTAAAGCTCTGGAATCCTTCTCTGTGGGAATGGGGTTTTTAGCAGAAGCAGCCTTAACCCCCTTAGGGCCCTGAGAAATGGTTTCAGGATCAGCAGTAGGATTCTTGTATAAAAACTGGTGGGAATCAAGAACCCTATAATATCTGTCTGGCTTAACAGGAGCTGGAGGAAAAGAGTCAGGAATTAAGTTAGCCTCAGAAAAGGCATCATCCACAATATCCAAAATAGGAGGGATAGCCAGGGGTCTATGTTGGGGAAGAAGAAGAAAATCCCCAAGTCTTTTCTTAGATTCAGAGTACTCCTGTCCTTCCCAGTGAAAATGTTCCCTCATTTCATGTAAAGTTTCCCCAAAGGAAAAATCCTCAGGGGGAGAAGCTGAAGGAATGGATTCCTCAGCATCAGAATTCTCATAAGGAGGGAAAGAATAATCCTGGTCAGAAGAAGACACTGAACAGAAGCCTGATAAGAGGAATCATAATGCAATTCCTGCCTTGGCCTTTTACCTGGAGGGGGATGTGAACCCCTAATCATAGTAAGTCCTCCGCCATCTTAAGTTACTGTTTCTGAGACTTGGGTCCCGGATCAGAAGAGGCCTGGGCTGTAGTCTGATTTCGAAGGAGTCTTTGCCTTTGTCTTTGCCTTTATCAGAAGCTGTGTAGGCCTGAAAACCCCCTCGGAAGCCGGTACCTGCACAGCGGCTCCGGACCCATCCGAAGGAGCATTGTCCGAAGGTCCTGCAACTGAAATATTCAAAGGCCTAGTTGGCTCCTCGTGGGAGTACGTTTCGGCCATCAGTTCCGAAATGGCCGACGACAGGGGCTGCAAAAGCGCCTCACTGACGGCCGAACCTGAAGCTGGCTCTGCTTGTTCAACATCATCTGTTTTGGACCTCGGAGGCCTTTATCCTTGTGTCGTTTGTGAACTCTGGTAGTCGCCATGTCCGACGACATTTTGTAATTAAATCGCTTACCGAAGTAATGAAATGCAAAATTGTACCTTCGTTTAATCGTACGTTGATTAAATCCAGCACAAAACAGACAACTAGCTACAACGTGGTCAGGGCCTAAGCAAGGAATACAGTAAGAATGAAAATCCTTATGAGGTATTTGCTTCCCACATGAAATACAATTAATTAACTTTTTCTGACATCGGACTGGAGCAAGAAAAAAAGTTTCCCCAACGGGGTACTTAGCTTTGAAAAGAAGAAAGTCTTCGGACTGAAGTGCGTAAGAAAAAATTGTCAGGAGTCAGCCGACCGGCACTTGTGAACTGCTTTCACCGCACGGCAAGAAAGACTGGAGAACATGGCGTCGGCTGCCAGTTTTGTACTCCTGGCGCACTGACGTTAGGGAGCATGGCTGAGCAGCCGACGCCGGACCCAGACTTTGGGATTCTGGCCGACAGAGGACTGCCTGCCGGCAGGGGAGAACCCTACAGTGATGACTGCAACAGTGAAACACGATGAACATCATGGAAGGGATAGGAGCCGACGACTGAACCGAAAGGGAGGGTATCGGCGCAGACTGTTCCATGACTCTCAACACCAACGAACTCCGGCTCCGATCTCAATTGGAGCAGGGGCGACTTTGGAGCCGAACGTATAGACTCCAAAGAAGGAGACCTAGACCTCTTTCGACTCTGTCGGCTCCGAAGACGGTGTCGAAGCCGACTGGGAGGGAGGGATATCTGTTCCAGCCGGAGCTGAAATGGATTGTGTGGCTTCACCCAACGACGGCTCCAAACTGGGAGCAGACTGTTTAGGTAGCATGGAAGATTTCACCAGCTGAGACTTCGACAGTGAATCTTGGGGTTTAAGCAGACCCCTCAGAATCAATTTATTTTTGTGCTCCTGCAGGACTCTTGGACTGAAGGCATGACAGATGGAGCAAGAGTCCTGCAGGTGCACAGCGCCCAGACAATAAACACAAGAAGTGTTACCATCTGTCAGAGACCTCTTCTGACAGCATGAGTCACACTTCTTGAATCCGGACGGTTTAGGATCCTTGGACATCTTGAGGAAACTAAGGACAAGCAAAAACACACACACAGAAAGGTTAAAGTGACTAAGCACTAAATATTACACACTACAGTTCACACAACTACCAGCACTACTACAGATAACTATCACTAAACACAAACAGTGATAATAAAGCTGTTTTTTTTTTTTTTTGGAAAGAGATGGAAAGAAAAGGTCATCCTCTAACTTAGCGTAACTTTTCTGAAGTAAGGGAAGGGAGAGAAGGGGGGGAGGGGAACTCTCCAACTTAAACGAGTTTCTTGGGAAAAGTTAACGGATCTAAAGAACTAGCTACAATAGAAAATACAAAACTAATGACTACTTCTACACTAAATATTACAGTTTTTTTGAAGAAATATACAATAATAAACTTTATACGACCTGAGCCGGTAGAACAACCTCGCAGCAGAAGCAGCAAACGAGATCTGGGTATCTAGCGCCAGGCATCATGGGATATAGGGGGCCTCGAGCCAGTAAGCAGCTCTCAAGCTTTTGAAGATGGCCGAGTCGGAACAGAGGATCGGCTCTGAACGCAACCAGCAAGAATGAAGTCGAGATAGACAACTTAACATTCATTGTTTCCAGACTGACAATGTTGACTCCATAAACTTTTTAGATACCACTGTAGTTTCCTCATATGCAGTCTTGCATATGGAATTAGTAGAATGCAGAATGCCATGAACCCCAAAGCCTGCAGAATTTGTCTTGCAAATGACTGGGTTTTTGTTGCCATCTGTTTGAAGTAAATAGTCAGTTGCCTTTGTTTGGCGTAAGGTAAGCCATCTGGGCAGTTGTATTCAAGCTTGCAGCCAGGAATGTACTCTTTTGAGAGGATACCAGTTGTTTCTTTTTGTTTATTGTGTACCCTAGGCATGTTAGAAGCATTTTTACAAATGCCAGATGTTGAAGAAGAATGTCCTTGTTCTGTGCTTGAATAAGACAGTCGTCCAGGTAAGGACAGATTTGCATGCTTCTTTGTCTGCAAAATGCAATTACTGGTGCCAGGCACTTTGTAAAGACCCTGGGCGCAGTAGATAAGCCAAAGGGCAGTGCAGAGAATCGGTAATGCATAAAACCCATCTTGAAACAGAAGCATCTTCTGCACGACTCCCTTATTGGGATATGCAGGTATCCCTCTTAAGTCTAGAGTCACTAGCCAAGCGTTCTTGCCCAGCACGGGCAGAAGCTGTTGCAAAGTCAGCATTTTGAATTTTGGGATGTCCAAGAATTTGGGCAAAATCGATAAATCCTGTATTGGGCGCCAGGCATTTTCTGGGTACCAGGAACAATCGAGTAAAACCCTTGCCCTTTTTCCTGTTCTAGTACTCGTTGAATATCCCCCATATCCATGAGGGACATAACTTGTTTCTGTGCCTCTGCCCATTGATTTTGTGTCAGATCTGGCCAACCGTTTGTAATTGCCAAGGTATGGAAATTAAATCTGTATCCATGGGATAGTATGTTTAATACCCACTTGTCCTGGGTTATTAACTGCCAATTTTGAGCATGAAGTGCTAATTTTCCCCCTAAGGGGGGGCTGCCAAAAGATAAGTGCTTGGTGATGGCAGTGGGAAGTCATGGAGACTTTTTACTGTAGGGTTGTGCTTGTTTCCACCAGATTTGGAGGTAGAGGCACCCCATTGCTTTGACCTGCAAGAACCCTGTGATTGGTATCTAGGGCCTTTTGAGCGCCTGGATTTGCCCCGTGAGGCTCTGTCGGACACAGGAAAGGACCAGTTTTTTGTAGGCCAGTGTCTACTGAATCTTGGTGGCTGCACTTGTAAGAAGTCTTTTACAGTTTGCATAGATTTAGCTTTGCCTTCCATTTCTTTAAAACCTCTTCAGCCTATTGCCTTCCATTTTCTTTAAAACCTCTTCTGTCTTATTACCAAACAGAGTATCATGCTGTAAAGGTGCATCAAACAATTTAGCTTTAACATGATCAGGCAGATTTTGCTCCTTGAGCCACACGTGCCTTCTAATCACAGATCTAGTAACTGCGGCCCTGCAGGAGGCCTCCAAGGAATCAAAACCACATTGCAAAGTATGCTTTCCAACCTGTTCTTCTGCGTGCAACAATTCCTGTAATTCTTTCTTTTCTACACAATCAGAAATCATCATTTTCTGTTTCAATAATCCCATAACATGCTGTTGATATTTAGGCATATGAAACTGGCAGTTTAAGGCCCTAATTGCCAAGGTTGCAGACGTATAAACCTTCTTTCCCCATCTATCCAGCGCCCTGGAATGTCTATCAGATGGGGTAGGATTCTTAGCTGTCGAGGCCTTTACACCTTTGGGACCCTGTGAGATGCAGCAGGATTTTTGAATAAAAATTTGTGCGAGTCAGGAACCCTGTAATATCTGTCTGGCTTACTAGGAGCCAGAGGTAGGGAATCTGGAGCCATACTTGATTCTGAAAACACATCAACAATGTCTAATACAGGAGGTATGGCCAAAGGCCTATGCTGAGGAAGAAGGAAATCCCCAAGCCTCTTTTTAATTCTGAGAAATCCTGACTCTCCCAATGAAAATGTTCCCTCAAAGTATGCAAGGTTTTCCAAAAGAATAATCTTCAGGAGGAGATGCAGATGGGATGGATTCCTCTGCATCTGAATCCTCATAGGGTGGTATAGAAAATTCTTGATCAGAAGAGGAATCAGAAGAATAGAAACCTGATCTGAAGATTCATAATCAGTGTCTTGCCTCTTACCGGGGGGGGGGGCGCTAAGTCTTCAGCCATTTTGATAATCTGTTTTTTGGGCATAGAGGCCTGAGCACGTGGCTCATGCGTAGTTTTTTTAGCCTTAGAAGTTGTTTTTGTCTTCGTTTTTGAAGCTGGTGTCGGTTTTATATAGAAATGCTGAGCCCTGAAAACACCCTCAGAAGCCTGTGCCTGCTCAGCGGCTCCGGACCCATCCGAGGGAGAGACATCCGCAGATACAATACGCTGAGAATGTCGCGGCATGCCAGACTCCACATGGGTCTCTGTAGAGGCCTGCGACAGAAAAGTAGCGGGTATCAGGGGCTGCGAAAGCGCCAGAGTACCGGCGACTGGCTTAGGAGAAGCTTCGTCGTCTGTTTTAGACAGACGGTCTGTCCTTTTCTTTGCATTTTTTGTGAAATCCGGTAGTCTGATTGCTATCCGGCAACATTTCAGGGTAATTAAATCGGTTTCCAAAATATTTTGAAGCAAATACTTACCAACGCTTAATAGTGCATTGGTTAAATCTAGCACAAAACTGACAGCAAGGCATGTTATGATCTGGGTCTAGGCAAGGAATATAGTACAAATGAAAATCCTTAGGAGGTATTTGCTTCCCACAAGTAATGCAATTATTAACTTTTACTGACATCGGTAAGGAGCAAGAAAAAGTTTCCCCAACGGGGTACCTAGCTTTAATTGAAGACTTTGGTTCTGAAACTTGTATGTGAAAATTTCAGGAGTCTGCTGACTGGCACTTGCCAACTGCTTCGGGCACCGCGCGGCAAGAAAGACTAAAGAAAATGGCATCTGCTGCATGTTTTATACCCCTGACGACCTGACGTCATGGAAAAGGAGACCACAACCGAAGCAGGACCCAAGACTTTGATATTCAAGCCAACTGAGGGCAACCTGCTAGCATATCACCCCTAATGTAATGACTGCAACAGTGAAACACGAAGAACATCTAGGGAGGCATCCACCACCGTACCCACCAAAGTTGCCAAAGTCATTGGATGCACCTCAGCCCCTACATAGACGGCCGGTGGGATGTCAGAACCTGGAGGCGCAGGCGTTTTTTCCGGCCCAGTTACTTTGGCCTTCTTTCTTGGCGGTTCGGCCAAAATGGTAGGCATCACTGATATCCAAAGCAAGACGCTTAAGACATTGGTTTTCCACTAAGTTAAGGGCTGCAAGATGGATGCGCAGAGCTTTAGAGACGATTGACAGGCAAATGGAACATGCTTTGTAGTCGTGGGTAGGCCCTAAACAAAAGAGGTAGAAGTCATGGCTATCTTTGTGCAGGATTTTGACGTCCACACTTACATTTTCTCTTCCTAGATGACATGGACGGAATCAGCTAAATGAAAAATAAACAAACAGCAACCAGAAAAGAAAATGTTCCCCAACAGGGTACTGATCTTTTTGAAGACCGTGGCAAGGAGCAGAACGAGCGAACTGACGTTTGACTGGCAGCAGAGAAGTTCTGAGGTCTGTGCATGCAGACATCGTATTTATGGCCCACGGTTTATGGTATCTACGTGTGATGTCCCACACACCATACAGCAGCCAGGTTAAGCTTTTGTAAAAGGGACGGATGTTTGGGTCACCACCTCAAGCGGAGGATCTCACATGTTTAGAATACTGCAACATGAGAATAGGAGAATATTCATAGTTACAAGTACAAAACTCGATAAATCTTTAACTCTAATGACACAATTATACAGGCTTTCCAAGAAATCTTTTGTGTCTCTTAGTACTGCCGGAGCCTTCCCCAATACAGGTTTCTGTCTTCTACATAAATGAATAATGGCTCCATCAACCATCCCTGCCTGGACACTATAGGTTTCATTGGTGGATTAGATAGATGCTTATGAATCTTGGGGAGACTATGCAGAATCGGGAAAAAAAAAAAGTTCAACATTAACATACGTGTACAATTCATAAATTATAAATCCCGTCATTAACAAATAGTATAACTCTTCATGTACCTCTTTAACCAATACTTCATCATTTAAAAGTCTTTTTACTTTAAATTCTTTCCTAATAAAATAGTTTGTCAATAACTTCAACAGACCTGCCTTTATGGGCAGGGCATATATGAATACTCTCACTATATAATTCATCTACGGCATCGCATTCGGCAACAGAAAAATTATAAAACTTTATTTTTTTGCTGATTATATTGTACTGCCTGCTACATTTCAGTCTAGCAGACCTTCAAAAATACTTCCATCAATGGTTGCACTGATGGAGTAAAGACACACACTTTTATAAACTTATTACATTGTCCCTGATCAGGAAACAGACACTACAGTAACATTTCCTGCAAAGAAAGACCCACGATTACATCATTATACCTTGCACTCTCAGCTGGACTGAACAAATAAAGTTATGTACTCACCATAACGTTCCATCTGAGTAGGTAAACTTCATTCGTCAGCAACCTATGGGTCTTCGGATCCATATCGGATCCGAGCCGGCAGTTTCCAACAGTATAGATCCGAGCTCCAAGCTCCTCCCCCTACCCATAATCCCCTGCCAACCCTACCTGACCTCAGATCGAGTTTGCCCACAGCTAGATAAGCATACAAAAATCACCCGCAAAGCTAGCTACATACCCTTGCCATAAGGAAGGTAACATCTCGAACATCCGAAGTTCAGAGGGACAGAGGGGGGGGGGGGTCGGTTGCTGACAAATGAAGTTTACCTACTCAGATGGAACGTTATGGTGAGTACATAACTTCTTAATCTGAAGTAGTCAACTTCATTTGTGCATCAACTTTTGGGACAGAGTTCCCAGCTACCTAAATCTTGGGCGGTCCTCAAGGAAGGATGTTCCGGAGCCCTGCAGAGCCAAAGGATGCTCTCCCTTTGGAGACTATACCCAGCTTGTAGTGATTAATGAGGGTATGAGATGAAGCCCATCTTGCTGCTGAGCAGATATCATTCGAGAGTCTAGAATGAAAGGCCGCCGACGCAGAGACAGACCGGGTAGAGTGGGCATGAACTCCTAGAGGTGCGGGCCGACCAGTACTTTCATATGCCAACAGAATACACTGAGAAATCCATCTGGACAGTGTGACTTTGGAAACATCCTTTCCCAAGTTAAATTTGGCAAAGGAAATGAACAGCTGATCTGATTGCCTACGACCAGCTGTTCTGTGTAAATAAAAGCGCAGTTGTCTGCGCAGATCCAACAGATGTAACTTATGTTCCCCTTTGTTTTGGTAGTTGGGGAAAAAAACTGGTAGGTTAATGGACTGATTAATATTCGATTCGGATGCAATTTTTGGAAGAAAGGAGGGATTGGTCCTGAGGTAGACTGTCTTTGTGGAAGGACAAATAAGGTGGTTTTGCACAAAGGGCTTGAATTTCGTAAACCCTTCGAGCTGAGGTGATAGCTACAAGAACGGCAGTTTTCCATGATAAAAATTTTAGATCTACTGAAGCTGCAGGTTCAAAGGGAGGGGCTGTAAGTGCCTGAAGCTGCAGGTTCAAAGGGAGGGGCTATAAGTGCCTGCAATACCAAGGTCAAGTCCCAAGGTGGGGACTGCTTCCTTCACTGGGGGGTCTGAGTAAGAAGGTACCCTTCAGAAAGGCCTTGCATAACTTGGAGGAGATCCAACGGTCCAAGGTCGCTTCCTATGCGATAGTGAGAGATAGCCGCCAACTGAACCTTGACTGTAGAGGAGCTGGCACCCTGATCGAAGAGTCCTGATAGGAAATCTAACATCGCAGGCAACACAGCGGTGAAAGGATCTATATCTCTGTTCTCCACCCAAATAGAAAAACGTTTCCATTTGCTATCATAGACCTTTCTGGTGGATGGCTTATGCGCCGCCACCAGAATAGCTTTGACCTGGGAAGAGATACAGCGAGTCCTAGCTAACCTTGGAACTGGATCAACCAAGCCGTGAGCTTGAAGTTGTCCAGATTTGGGGTCGGAAGATCCAATGGATGGGTTATGAGATCCGGAATGGGATCCAGAATCCAGGGAGGATTCACTAGGTGAGACCAAAGATACGGGAACCAAGCCTGGCGAGGCCAGAATGGGGCAATGAGGATTATCTTGTTCTGCAACAGACTTTCTGAAGAAACTTCAACATCAGCGGAAGAGGAGGATAAGCATAAAGGAGACCGGGGGGCCAAGCATGCACCAGAGTGTCTCGTGGGGACTCCCCGGGTGGGGGAATTAGAGCAAAGTAGTCGTTACATTTCGCATTTGAAGGAGAGGCGAAATGATCGCAACAAGGTTGACCCCAAGTGGAGAATATCTGCTTCGCTACTTTTGAGTCCAGAGACCACTCGTACGGCGAGAGGATGGTGCGACTCAACTTGTCTGCTAAAATGTTGGACCGTCCCGGAATGTGCGTCGCTATGAGAAAGCGGTTGGTGGAAAATCACCCATTCCCACACTCTCATGGCCTCTTGACAAAGGGGATAAGACCTGGTTCCTCCCTGTTTGTTGATGTACCAGACTACTGCCATGTTGTCCGTCAGGATTGCAATTGTTCCTATGGGAAGAAGGCTCTGTAGTGCTTGCAACGCCAAAAGCACCGCCCTCATCTCTAGGACATTTATATGCAGAGAGGTTTCCGTGCTGTTCCACGTGCCTTGGACTGTCCTGCCCGCACAATGCCCCCACCCGAGGCAAGAGGCATCAGTGGTCACTGTGGTTAGGGGAGGGGACATAGAAAAGGGGACCCCTTCTGGAGATCCGGGGATTGGAGCCACCATAAGAGGGCCTCCTTGCAAACCCTGCTGAGGGGAATAGGGTGATAGAGGGAATTGCAGAAAAGACCATTGAACTTGGAGAGTCCATTGCAGGACTCGTGTTCAGACACGCCATCGGCAACAGGTTGATGGTGGCTGCTATCGAACCCAAAGCCCTCAGGACCAATTCCACCAGGGGTGCCTGGGGTAGGAGGATGGCCAGCACATGAGGTCTTAAGGTCTGCACTCTGTCTGGAGTTAGAGGGCTAGACGTCTTGCTCCGATGAAATCCATGGTTTGAGTTGAAGAAAGGGAAGATTTCTCTATGTTGATAGTGATCCCCAGCCGGGCCGCTAGGTAAAGGAGTTTCTGGCTGCGCAGAGTAGATGCCTTGTGGGGGTGGTCAGGAACCAGTTGTCTTGGTATGGAAAAACCTGAATGCCCTGCAGTCACAGGTGGGCCGCTATCACCGACAAACTTTGGTGAACGCCCTGGGGGCTGTGGTGAGACCAAAGGGAAGGGCCCTGAATTGGTAATGGCTGGCTCCTAGCCGGAAGCGGAGAAACCTCCAGGATACTCTGTCTATCAGAATGTGGTAGTACGCATCCTTAGGTCTATAGAGCATACGCATCCTTGAGGTCTA
The DNA here is from genome assembly GCF_019279795.1 of Protopterus annectens. Taxonomy (NCBI): domain Eukaryota; kingdom Metazoa; phylum Chordata; order Ceratodontiformes; family Protopteridae; genus Protopterus; species Protopterus annectens. The sequence goes on along the minus strand of NC_056743.1, from coordinate 1,923,451,663 downwards.
TAGAGCACATCCAGTCGTTCTCCCGCAGGAGGGGGAGAATGGATTGAAGAGTGACCATCCGGAACTTTTAATTGGTTACTGACAGGTTCAAGAGGGATAGGTAGAGGATCGGTCTGAAGTCCCCAGTCTTTTTGGCACCAAGAAGAACCTGGAGTAAAAGCCTGATCCGTACTGGTCTGGGGGGACATGCTGGATGGCTCTTTTCTAGCAGCTGCTGGATTTCCGCAGCTGCGGCCTCCCTCTGCTCGGGTGGGACGTCTGGGAGGTATCTGGGATTGTGAGGGAAATGGGAGAAAGGGAACTGGTAACCTCTGGATATGATGCTAAGCACCCAGCGGTCGGTCGTGATAGACTCCCAAGCTGCTAGATGCCTCGAGAAGTGCCCCCGACTGCCTCCAGAGTGGAGCAGTCGGGCAACCCTTCAGGGCTTTTGCGTGGGCCGGTCAGAGAACGGTTCTCTGGACCCAAAGTTCCTTGGGCCCCCTCTGCCTCTAGGGTGGTGTCCACCCTGTCCTTCTCTGCCGCGGAAGGACTGGGGGTCCGGAGCGAAACTGGGCTGTTGCGACTTCCGGAGCCACATCTTCTGTCCCTTTTGGTTCTTGGAAAAGGACCTCTGGGGAGCAGAGAAGCGGACTCCCGACAGCAGACGCCTTCCCATCCTTCTCGCTCTGGACCAAGGTATCGCGTATGTTCTAAAAGGGCAGAACCATCGAAAGGGGCATTAGTGAAAGACGCCTTAAAGGGTTCCGCGAAATCACAGTGGCGGAGCCAGGCCTGTCGCCTCATAACGATGCCTGCTCCGCTAGCTCTAGCGGCCCCTTCCGTGGCGTGGGACAGTAGCCGCATAGATGTGTTCGAGATAGCTCTAAGAGTGGCCATTCGGGAAGAGTACAACTGTTTGTCCTCCGCCGACATGGACTCCAGGGGCGACACGGCGTACTCTTTGATAAGGTCTCGCTGCAGTCGTATGACATGTGCCATGTAGTTCAGTGACCTCACTGAGAAGGTAGCTGAACTAAAAACCCGCTTCCCTAAATAGAGCCATCGACCGAGACTCCTTGTCTGGAGGATGGACCGAGGGACTCTCCTGGGCTAATTCCCTTTTAGTGGCCACCGCCACCAACATGGCATCTACAGGGGGTTCCCTTACTCCAGTGAGATCTGTCGAAGGGTGGACTAAGTATTTTGTCAGGTCTTTTTGGGACCGTCTCCAGTGTCCGGATCCTTCCACGCCCTGGTAGTGATCAGATCTACCAGGGGGTCAGCTGGAGGGGACATCCAAGAGGTAGACGGGCCTGCTTCAAAAGCCTCCAGGAACATAGATTAGTTTGAGGTAGGCTTCGAGGCAGACCCCCCCCCCCTAATTCTGAGCATCTCCATGATGTCTCCAAAGGAGACATCCTTGGGGGGGGGGGGGTGTGATCTTGGGGAACCTTCCCCTTCCTCCAAATCTGTGTCCTCGGTCAAGGACTCAGGGGAGTCCAAGTGCCTACTTGCGCTTGTGAGGAATCTCCTCAGGGTGGCTCTCCGAGGAGACCTCACCAGCAAAGTCATGTTCCAACAGAACGACCTGGGACGTCGGAGCAGGCTGCCCCTGGGACTGGCAGAAAGAAGTCGGACCCATCTGAGATGGGGTGCATGGTGGAGCCGTAGCCAAGGCCAGGGGTCGGGAATCCCTCGACAGAACCCTCTCCACTACGTCGAATGCCGAAGGAGAGCCGCTCTCTCTCTGATCCGAAAGCAGACCCTCCCTCGGATCCGACAGGCAGATCAGGGCCGGAGCCGATTCGGTCGGATCCGAAGGTCCAGTATGCTCCGACCTGGGCGAAGCCGAAGACACACAGACCCTCTGATCCGAAGCTCAGCTCTCGGCTCCAAGAATTCGGATCCGAAAAAAGGGACCCGACAGACTCTAGGGCATTGTCGGCGCCGAAGTACCCGATACTGTCTGTGCCGACACCCCCCCGGCACCGACTCTACCCGGCTCCAAAAACTCCAAACCCGGGAAGCGGGTCAGAGAAGGAGCAATTGGGGCAAAAAAAAGATGTCTAGCTCCCCCCCTGGAGGGGGGGGGGGGGCAGGAGCACTCCCATCTGCAGCTGGGCCTGGAGGAATCTTCTCATCATCCGGTCCAAGTCTGCGTCCGTCAGGCTTCAGGTGGATCTGGATGAGGCCACCGAGGTGGGACGGGAGTGCCGCCTCGATGACCTCGACGGGGGCCGGGCCCCCTCCGGTCCCAGGGAAAAAGGAGACTGGAGCCAAGGGGTGGAAGGCTCGGAAGTCCTGGAGGGAGAAGACTGCTTAGCCGGCGGGGCCGATGAAGAGGCCTCGGCCCGCCGCTTGTGGTGCTTCTGCTTCTCCTTCCGCTTCTCTTTCCTGGACTCCCTATCCTCCTGGAACGAAGCGGGAGGTCGAGTCCCGGCCAGTGGAAGGGAGGCAGGAGTGGCAGTAGCCGCAGCAGGAGCCACCGTGGGACCGGAGGTCGAAGCAGAGCCCGGGGGCAGCAGTCCCGCCAGAACCAGCTTAGTCCTCAGGTTCTTAAGTGCCCTCGGGTTGAATGCCGCACAAGGAGCAACCTGACGACAGTTGTCCAACCCCAAGGCACAACACACACAGTGTGGCCATCCGCCAGGGATAGCTTATGGCCACACTCTGTACACTTGGAAAAAACAGCTTTTGGGGCCTCCGACATACCGAAAGAAAACACACGCTAGGCCCCAACACACAGCACACTCCCTAACGCACTAACGAGGGTGGGGAAGGAAAACTATGAAGATTAACAGACGGGTAAAAGGAAACTAATGAGGGACCTGTACACAATACACGCACACTAAATTTACCAAAAAAAGGACAGAGAAAAAGGGTAAAATTTTCTCACAAAAAGATGCTAAGCCTGGAACTCTGATCGAGCTGCTGGATGAAACCGCTGCAAACTAGATCTGAGGTCAGGTAGGGTTGGCAGGGGATTATGGGTAGGGGGAGGAGCTTGGAGCTCGGATCTATGCTGTTGAAAACGGCTGGCTCGGATCCGGTATGGATCCGAAGACCCATAGGTTGATGCACAAATGAAATCAACTCCTTCAGATCCTTTGTTTGTATCTGACCGATAGGAGGGCTGCCACCAAACGAGATCTGGTGGAAGAATCGTGTTCTTGAAGAATGGGCAATCTACGCATTGGAGATACTGGTTCCTGTTAGAACCAAGGAATGGTAAGAGAGCCTAGGAAAACAGAATCTAAAGATTTAACAATCGTAGCTGCTGGAGCCAAAGGAGGTGTCAGATCTGAGGAGTGTTTCCTGGAAGACTGATTTCTCAAAAGAGGAGGAAGGCTTGTCTTTAAATTCAGTGCAAGTAGAAGGGTATTAAGAAGTAGAAGGGTATTAAGAAAGTACAGTTGTGTGCCTACCATAAATGTAGATGTTAGAGTGTATTCACTATTGCAGTCATTACACTTGGGTTATCCTGCTGGCAGGCTACCCGCAGTCGGCCTGAATTCCAAAGTCCTGGTCCGGCGTCAGTTGCTGTCGCCTCTTCCCTGACATCAGTGCACCAGGGGTATAAGAGATGCAGCCGATGCCATTTTCTTCAGTTTTTCTTGCCCCAGATGCCAAGTGTCCCCAAAAGGTTAGGCTAAAAATACTGCTTATAAAAAAGCAAGCACTAAAACAAACATTACCTTCATCTACAAGCAAATACACCACATAGGTTGTATAGAATAGAGAAGCACAGATAAGTCCCAGCAAAGAAAGGGGGATGGCGGGTGGGTAACCTGGACTGCAACAGTGAATACACTAACATCTACATTTATGGTAGGTACACAACTGTACTATGTTCATTGTGTTTCACTGTTGCAGTCATTACACTTGGGTTGAATTGCAAAGCTGAGTTTGTGTGGCTTGGCCTAAATAGAATTGGGAGAGGCTATGAGGCCCTGCAGAACTGCAGTGGCAAAGCCTGCTCTGGATTTAGAGTAAAGAGGTAAGTGGTAGTGTTTTGTAAACGTGTGCACTGAAGTCCAAGTTGCAGCCTCCAAAATATCCTTGGTTGGTACTCCTCTGAGGAAGGCTGCTGAAGTGGCTGCTGCTCTGGTTGAATGTGGCCTAATGCCCCTAGGCACTGATTTGCCATGTTGTGAATAGCAGAAACGAATGCAGTGGCTTATCCATTTTGAAATAGTCTGCTTTGTGATAGCCTTTCCTAGTGATCCTACAGCATATGCCACTAAAAGTTCCTCAGTCTTTCTGAATGCTTTAGTTTTGTCAAGTAGAAGCGTAGCTGTCTGTGTATGTCCAAAGAATGCAGAAGTCTCTCCCCTTTATTCTGTGAGTTTGGATAAAAAGTAGGCAAAAGAATGGTTTGATTAAGAGCCACACTGGACACTACCTTAGGCATAAATGTTGGGTTCGTCCTTAGAGAAACCCTGTCCGGATGGAAAATAATACAAGGTTCCACAGCCATTAATGCCTGTAACTTTGAGACTCTTCTTGCTGAAGTTAATGCTAGGAGCAGAGCTCTTTTCCCTAAGAATTTTATCTCAGCTGTATTGGCTTGCTCAAAAGGAGGCAGTGTGAGCTTTTCCAAGACAAAATTGAGGTCCCATGTAGGTATCTGTGCTCTCCTTGGAGGTCTTGTGTTTTTGGCCCCTCCGAGGTACTGCCTTAGCAGTGGATGTGAAAAAATAGGTGGTTCCATATTATAATGAGCTGAAATGGCAGAGGCATGGATCTTAATTGATGAGAAGGATGGGCCTTTGTCCAGCATCTCAGTTAGGTATTGTAAAATCTGAGGAACAAGCATGTCAATTCCTTGTGCCTGGTTCCAAGCACAGAATCTCTTCCATTTTTCTGCATAAGATTTTCTGGTGCTGGGCCTCCTGGCCTCCAAAATAACATCCATAACTGCTTTAGAGAGGTATGTTCTGAGTGGTTATATTATCCACCATGCAGCCAGATTTAAGGTTCTGAGTTGGCTGTGCAAGATCTGATTGTTTTGTTAGGTCAGTAGATGAGGAATGAGGTAAAAGTCCAGGCTGGGCCTTTAGACCAGCTCTTTAGGATTGGATACCAGTGCTGGCATGGCCAGTCTGGGGCAATCAGTATCATTTTTGGCTTCTTTTGTCTGACCTTTAGGAGTACCTTGGGGAGGAGAGGCAGTGGATGAAAGGAATATACTGTAAGGGTTTTCCAGCTGAATGATAAGAGCATCCACCTTCCATGCCTGTTTGTGATAAGTCCTTGTGCAGAATCTCTGTAGTTGGCAGTTGTGAGGGGAGGCAAATAGATCTGTCTGGGCATCCCCATTTCCTTATGCTGAAGACGTGTGGATCTAGTTTCCACTCGTGAGGGTCCATGAGGCTTCTGCTTAGCTCGTCTGCCAGAGAGTTTGTCTTTCCTGGCAGGAATTGTGCTTGCAGGTGCACTTGGTAAGTCAATGCTGTGTTCCACAAAGTCATGGCTTGTCTGCAGAGGGGATAGGAATGTGTGCCCCCTTGCTTGTTTATAGCACATGACTGTAGCATTGTCCGTCTTTATCAATAGTTGTCCTGGATGGAGTAGGTCCTTGAAGGCTGTCAGGGCATTCTGTACAGCTAGCATCTCTTCGATTGATATGAAGATGCATTTGGCTTGTGGGCCACATGCCCTGAATACATTTTCCTGTCATGTGGGCCCCCCAGGCATAATCCAATGCATCTGTTAGTGCCTGCCTGGATGTGGGTAAAGTGAATGGCTGTCCCTTATTGTGGTGGCAGGCCAGTGCCCACCTTCGAAACTCCTGTTGCAGGCAGGGAATGAGGGTAATTAATGTTTCCAGGCTGTGGCAATGTTGAGTCCAAACACTTTGTAGGTACCATTGTAGCTTCCTCATATGCAGTCTTGCATATGGAATTAGCAGAATGCAGGATGCCATGAAGCCCAGAGCCTGCAGAATTTTTCTTGCAGGTAACTGGGTCTTTGTTGCCATCTTTTCGAAGTAAGAAGTCAGTTGCCTTTGTTTGTCTGGCATGTGATGAGCCATCTGGGCAGTTGTATTTAAGCTTGCACCCAGGAATATTACCTCTTGAGAGGGTACTAGTTTTGATTTATTTTCGTTTACTGTGTACTCTAGGGAAATTGGTAATCTTTTTACAAACGCCAGATGCTTCAGTAGAATGTCCTTGCTCTCTGCCTGAATAAGGCAGTCGTCCAAATAGGTTTGTATTTGAATTCTTTTTTGTCTGCAAAATGCAATTACTGGTGCCAGGCATTTTGTTAAGACTCTGGGCGCAGTAGACAAGCCAAAGGGCAGTGCAGAGAATTGGTAGTGCATTCAGCCAGCTATGAATCTGAGGTATCTTCTGCAAGATTGTCTGATTGGGACATGCAGGTATGCCTCTGAGGTCCAAACTTACAAGCCAAGCCTTCTTGCCCAGCATGGGCAGAAGCTGCTGCAGTGTCAACATTTTGACTTTTGGAACATCCAGAAAAGTGTTTAGAATAGACAGGTCCAGTATTGGTCTCCAGGCTTTGTCCTTTCTGGGTACCAAGAAAAGTCTTGAGTAAAATCCTTGTCCCTGCTCTTGCTGTGGTACTCTCTGAATAGCCCTCATGTTCATGAGAGATGAGATTTGCTTTTGTGCCTCTGCCCACTGATTGTGTGGCAGGTCTGGCATACCTTTTGTCTTTGGAAGGATGTGAAAGTGGAACCTGTAGCCCTGAGAAACTATATTCAAGACCTATTTGTCCTGGGTGATCATGTGCCAATTTTGTGAAAAAAGTGCTAGCTTTCCCCCTAAGGGTGCTGCCAAAAGATAAGTGCTTGGCACTGGCAGTGGAAAGTCATTGGGACTGTTTCCTATATGGCTGTGATTTGTCTTCTCCGCTTTTGGAGGTAGAAGCACCCCATTGTATAGGCCTGTATGAGCCTTGGGGCTGAGATCTGCCCTCTAGGGCGTCTGTATCTGCCTCTTTGTGGCAGACACTGGAAAGGACCAATTCTTAGGCCAGTTCCTGCTAAATCTGGGTGGCTGAACCTGTAAAAAATCCTTTACTGTCTTGTATAGATTTTGCTTTATCCTCCATTTTCTTTAACACCTCTTCTGCCTTAACACCAAACAAAGTATCATACTGTAATAGAGCATCCAATAATTTTGCTTTAACATGATCAGGCAGATTCTGTTCCTTTAACTAAGCATGCCTTCGAATGACAGAGCCTGTAACAGCAGCCCTGCAAGAGGCCTCCAGTGAATCAAAACCACATTGCAAAGTATGCTTTCCCACTTGTTCAGCTGCATGCAATAAATCCTGCATTTCCTTGTTTTCAGAACATTCAGAATGTCAACATTTTCTGTTTTAGCAGTGACATTAAGTATTGCTGATATTTAAGCATATGAAACTGACAATTTAAAGCCCTTGCAGCCAAGGTAGCAGAGGTGTAAACTTTTTTCCCCCCATCTGTCCAGTGCTCTAGAATCCCTATCAGAGGGGACAGGGTTTTTTGCAGTGGAAGCCTTAACCCCTTTGGGACCCAGAGATATATTTTCTGGGTCAGCAGCAGGGTTTTTATATAGAAATTTATGTGAATCTGGAACACTGTAGTACCTGTCTGGCTTAACGGGTGAGTCAGGAGACAGACCGGACTCTGAAAATACATCTACAATGTCTAGTACAGGTAGAATAGCAAGAGGTCTGTGCTGAGGCAGTAAAAGAAAATCTGAGCCTTTTCTTAGATTCTGAGTAATCTTGGCTCTCCCAGTGAAAATGCTCCCTCATGGTATGCAGGGTTTCCCCAAACGAATAGTCCTCAGGGGGAGAGGCTGAAGGGATAGACTCTTCAGCATCAGAATCCTCATAGGGAGGAAGAGAATATCCCTGTTCTGAAGAGGAGTCAGATGAAATGGACCTGATCAGGAGAATCATAATTCAGTGTCTTGCCTAGGCCTCTTATCAGGAGGGGGATGGGAATCCCTGAACAAAGTAATTAGGTCTTCGGCTATTTTGAGCATCTGTTTCTTAGGGATGGAAGTCTGTCCAGGAGAATGCTGTACTTGTTTCTTTGCCTTGGAAGCTGAGGTTGGCTTGATATACAACTGTGTAGGTCTGAAAACACCCTCAGAAGCCGATGCCTGCTCAGCGGCTCTGGACCCATCTGAGGGAATAGTTTCCGAAGGTCCAATACATTGAGTATCCAGAGGCCTAGTTGTCTCCACGTGGGAGTCGGAAGCGGCCTGTGGCTCTGAGGTAGCGGGTGTCAGGCTGCAAAAGCGCCTCGCTGAGAACCGGCAACTGGCCGAGCGGAGGCTTTGTCTGTTTTGGACCTCTGATGCCTGCCCTTTTTTCCCCTTGCGCTTTTTATGAACTCCGGTCGTCGGCTGTTCCGACGGCATTATATAATTAAACCTTCGGCCAAAGTAATGAAAGGCAAAATCGTACAGACCCTTAATAGTGCGTTGGTTAAATCTAGCACAAAACCGACAACTAGCAACGTTGTGATCAGGGCCTAGGCAAGGAATACAGTAAGAATGAAAATCCTTAGGAGGTATTTGCTTCCCACAAGAAATACAATTGTTCAACTTTTTTATGACATCGGTCTGGAGCAAGAAAAAAGTTTCCCCAACGGGGTACTTAGCTTTATTGAAGACTTCGGATCTGAAATTCGATTTCGAAAATCTCAGGAGTTGGCCGACTGGCACTTGCTAACTGCTTTTGCTTCAGGCACCGCGCGGCAAGAAAGACTGAAGAAAATGGTGTCGGCTGCATCTTGTATACCCCTGGCGCACTGATGTCAGGGAAGAGGCGACAGCAACCGACGCCGGACCAGGACTTTGGAATTCAGGCCGACTGCGGGTAGCCTGCCAGCAGGATAACCCAAGTGTAATGACTGCAACAGTGAAACACAAAGAACATCCTGGTATTTCAGATGAAGTCTTCAAACCAGATGAAGGTTGGATGACACCCATATCAACTTATTTCTTCTCTCAACCAGTACTCTACAACCAAAAGCTTCACAAAATTGACCAGGTAACATTGAGGTGCATAGTACGAGGAAGTATACACAATTTTCATGTGTATCAGAATTGTGTGTGAACACTGCACACTGACTGGCAGTAGATTTTTACGTGCAGAGTTGCCGGCCCTGACGCACAACCTTCAACGAAGGTACGCCCATTCACGCATGTCTCCACACAGAAGATGCTCTAGCTGAGAATCGAACAGGACGTCTTACTGTGAGGCGACAATGCTACCGCAGCAATCTAGTAATTATGGCTAAAGAACAAACTATAACTCTCTAATACAATATCTAAAAACTTAACTACAGTATCTAGCAAAAACCACATACTTAAAATATATTAAGACAATCACAAAAAATGGGAGCGGAGAAGGAACCCCATAAAAGAGTAGTAGGAATAAGGATAGCAGTAATAACAGCAAACAAAATTTTCTCTGTTTTGTAGAAAAATAACACCAACCATGCTTGAGCACCAAGAACTTGTCAGCACTCGAAAGCAGGAAAGATCATCCAGGGCAACTCCTGTGCAAGGGGATTATGATTAGGGGGAGTAGCCTGAGCACGAGATCCTAAGTTTTGCAATGGCAGAGGATGGATCAGACGTCAAATCCCATAGCCAGGAATAGAGGAATGTACAGAAAAGACATCAGATCTTACTTTTCACATTAATGTCAACTCATAAAACTGTTCATGGAGGAGCTTCAAAAGCATTCATAACCTGGCATCCCTGCTTTAGCTACAAACCCAATAATTTGGAAAAAAAGAATTACAAAGTCATTATTGTCTGATCCATTCTAAAATATCTCGCCAACGACAAAAATTTCGACATCTATACCAAGTATAGGAGGCCTTCTTTTCTCAGTATTTATTTTCATTTTTTTGTTACTTATTTGCTCCCTATGGAAATTACTGCAGTGGTGCAACGGTAGAACAGCAAGAGGTTCTCCCGTTTGATTCTTGACTTGGGTTGGGAGGGCCTTCTGTGCGGAGTCTGCATGTCCTCCCCGCGATCAAGTGGGTGTTCAAAAGACAGCGTTGAATGGGCATGCCTTCATTGAAGGTTGTGTGTCGGGCTGGCAACTCGACACCATAAAAACCAACTGCCAATTATTAGCGGACCGGGAAAAGCTGAAAGACAAACAACTTGCTCCCTATGGAATTCCTGTGTTCCTTCCCAGCTAAAGATCTTTGTCTAGTCTCACAGAATCCCTCCAACCCCTCTCATCTATTTATAAGAGCTCATTTGAACAGCTCCTGATCCCCAACACTTCAGATTTGATAAAGTGCATGTAAGATGATGTACGAAAGTGCTTAGTTTTGCTATTATAGTAGAGGAGTTTGCTCGTTTTTTAAATTCAAACCTTTAACAGAATGCCAGCCGCAGCCCCCCCCCCCCCCTATTCGACAAGGTCATATGCTGAGCCCGATATGAAGAGAATCAATGCATATGTGATGACTGCCAGACATTTTATAACATTTATCCTAGAAAAATGTACTCCTCAGAATGGATGCACAAACATCTTTCCTCAATCCTACTTTCCATTCTAGATTCAACCTCTGCAATTTTTCTTCCACAGATCTGCTCCTTTCAGAATCTCACCTCCAGCTGCTAGTCTGTGTGCAAATGTAATATTCCCAGCTGACTTGTCCTCAAGATCCCTTGAATGAGCCAATGACTTACAGGGCTAAAGCTCTGACTAGGCCCCAAAGACCCAGGTTCGATTAGTGGGCTTGGGTGCTTGATGCCACCACACAGCCCACTGCATGCCAACTACTGGGGACGGGAGAGGTGCACTGCACACAAGGATCAGGGAAGTAGAAGGAAAAACATCCCCAACAGCAGATTTACTTACTTTCAAGGAATAGGGATCCGGTTTAGCCTGACAGAGCCTTAGGTGGGTTCATTAGACCTGGTGGGCAAACAAAGGTCCAGTGAACAGCAGATAGCTATAGTAAGCAAAAGAGTGCAAGAAAAAATTACTTCATTGTGCATATCCAACTCAATAATACTCTTCAGTTTGTTCAACATTATCAAAATTTCATCTGCCACTCCATCTAGTACAGTGGAGTACAAAACATTCCTCTCATCTGCCAGTAAATCAGAGACACCTACTCATGATTACTGCTGCTCTGCTACAAGTTCTCCTTCATTCCTTTTAAGACAGATCAGGCTCTTATCTCTTCCATTTATGCCACTCTCTGACAAGCTGCTTGTGGTAACCTCTGCAGAACAGCTGGGAATTTGGGGCCATAGCTAGATTCTCTCATTATATACAAAAAATCACCTTGAGACTCCCTTGGAAGTATGCCTTACATCTACTAACACAGCCATATGCGGAATAAAAGGAAATGCTCTAACCCTTCCAGAACAAGATGAAACCACATCCTGTAAGGCATACAAGGAATTGCTATAACCCTTCCAAAACAAGAAGAAACCACATCCTGTGTGTAGTCCTGTAAGCCATACAAGGAAAGGAACATCAAACAGTAGAGGGTGTCCCAGAGGAAAGCTACTGAAAGGGTGTGTGGAATACAAGAACAAGGATAAACCTAAAGACTTGTGAAGCTGAAGTGGTCCTCACCAAGTCCACAAAAAACAAAGTAGCAGCAGATATGGCTGCCTAAGATCAGGTGAAAACAATTGGGGAAGTACCTGAACAGAAATGATAGAAGAGTAAAGTGTGTTAGAGGCAGGAGGCTGCAGGGACCAACTACTTTCCTGAACATGTAAAGCTACTTCTTCATGAAAAGAGCTGTGGACCCATGAAATAGACTACCATTATGGATAGAAAGCAAGGAATGCACCAAGGCAGTCACAAATGCATGTGGAGAGTTGGAGAAGAGGCAAAAAGAAAGCAGACAGAGAACATTAAATGCACTTACAGGACACAAGAGACCTGCTGACAGTATTCTTTTGCAATTACAAAAATGTGAAGCACTACTGTGCCCCCCTCAAAGGTTTATGCAGAAAGTACAGTTTTGTACCTACCATAAATGGAGGAGATGTTGAGTGTATACACTGCTGCAGTCATTACACTTGGGTTATCTGCTGTCAGGCGGTCCCGCAGTCGGCCCGAGTTCCAAAGTCTTGGTCCGGAGTCTGCTGCGGTTGCTTCTTCCCTGACGTCAGTGCGACAGGGATATAAGAGAGGCAGCAGATGCCATTTTCTTCGGTTTTTCTTGCCCCAGATGTCAGGTGCCCCCAAATAGGAAGGCAATACATACTGATAATTAAACATACAAAATAAATAAAAACAATAGCTTCAGCTACAAGCAGATACACCACATAGGTTGTATAGGATAGAAAGGTACGGATAAGTCCCAGCTAAGAAAGAGGGGATGGAGGGAGGGTAACCTGGACTGCAGCAGCGTAAACACCAACATCTACATTTATGGTAGGTACAAAACTGTACTATATTCATCGTGTTACACTGCTGCAGTCATTACACTTGGGTTGAATCTCAAAGCTGAGGCTGGGTCTATACAGGGTTAGGAGTGGCTATGAGGCCCTGCAGAACTGCAGTGGCAAAGCCAGCTCTGGTTTTTGAGTATAGAGGTAAGTGGTAATGTTTCGTAAAGGTGTGCACAGAACTCCAAGTTGCAGCCTCCAAAATATCCTTGGTTGGTACTCCTCTAAGAAAGGCTGCTGAGGTGGCTGTAGCCCTGGTGGAATGTGGCATAATGTTACTAGTCACAGTTTTTACATGTGTGTAGCAGAAACGGATACAGTGTCCTATCCATTTTGACATGGTCTGTTTTGAAATGGCCTTTCCCTGTGATCCTGCAGCATAGGATGCAAACAGTTGGTCAGATTTTCTGACAGCTTTTGTTTTGTCCAAGTAGAAACGTAACTGCCTGTGTATGTCCAAAGAATGTAGAAGCCTCTCCCCTTTATTCTGGGGATTTGGATAAAAAGTGGGCAAATGAATGGTTTGGTTAAGAGCCACACTGGATACCACCTTTGGCATAAAGGTAGGGTTTGTTCTTAAGGAAACTCTGTCTTGATGAAAAATGATGAAAGGTACCACTGTCATTAGTGCCTGCAACTCAGACTCTCCGTGCTGAAGTTACTGCCAGCAGCAGGGCAGTTTTCCATGACAAAAATTTTAATTCTGCTGAAAAAGCTGGCTCAAAAGGTGGTAGAGTAAGTTTTTCCAAAACAAAGTTGAGGTCCCAAGTTGGTGTTGGTGCTCTCCGGGACGGTCTTATGTTCTTAGCCCCTCTGAGGTATTGTCTCAGTAATGGATGTGAAAAAATAGGAGGATCCGTGTTGTAATGAGCTGAAATAGCTGAAGTGTGGATCTTAATAGATGAAAAGGAAAGGCCTTTGTCCAGCATCTCAGTTAAGTATTGTAATATCTGAGGAATATTTGGGACAAAAGGGTTTAGGCCTTGTGCCTGGTTCCAGGCGCAGAATCTTTTCCATTTTTCTGAGAAAGATTTCCTGGTGCTGGGTCTCCTGGCCTCCAAAATGACATCCTTAACAGCTTTAGAGAGGAGAGGAGTGTTGACCGTTTGGTTAAGTAATCTGCCATGCAGCCAGATTTAAGGTTTTGAGCTGGCTGTGCAGGATCGGATTGTTTTGCTGAGTCAGAAGATGAGGTATTTGAGGTAAAATCCATGCTGGGCCTTGAGCCATGTTCCTTAATATTGGATACCAGTACTGGTCGTGGCCAGTCCGGAGCAATGAGAATCATTTGTGGCCTCTAGTCTGGCTTTCAGGAGTACCTTTGCTAGAAGAGGCAGTGGCGGGAAGGCATAAACTGTGTTTTCCAACTGAATGATTGGGCGTCCACTTTCCATGCTTGTGTGTGGTATGTCCTTGTGCAAAATTTCTGTAGTTGGTAGATCAGGGGGGAGGCAAAAAAGATCCATGTCTGGGCTCCCCCATCTCTGAGTTATCATAGTGAAAACTTGTGGATTTAGTTTCCACTCATGAGGATCCATGATATTTCTGCTTAGATCGCCTGCCAGTGTATTTTTCTTTCCTGGCAGGAATTGTGCATGCAGATGAATTTGATAGGTCAGCGCTGAATTCCACAAAGTCATTGCTTGCCTGCATAGGGGGTAGGAATGTGTGCCCACTTGTTTATGTACCACATCACTGTGGTATTGTCAGTCTTTAGTAGCAATTGTCCTGGATGTCGAAGGTCCTTGAAAGCAGTTAGAGCATTCTGTACAGCTAGCATCTCTTTTTGATTGATGTGGAGATGCATTTGGTCTGTGGACCACTTGCCCTGAATACATTGCCCTGCCATGTGTGCTCCCCAGGCGTAATCAGATGCATCCGTTGTTACTGTCTGCCAGGCTGGGGGTAAGGTGAAAGGCTGTCCCTTGTTGTGGTGACATGCCTGTGCCCACCATTGAAACTCCTGTTGAAGGCAGGGGATGAGTGGTATTATTGCTTCCAAGCTGTGGCTGTGCTGAGTCCATACGCTTTTCAGATACCATTGTAACGTCTTCATATACAGTCTGGCATATGGAATTAGTATGCAAGATGCCATGAACCCCAAGGCCTGCAGAATTTTTCTTGCAGGGAGCTGGGTTTTTGTTGCCATCAATTGAAAGTATTGAGTCAGTTGTCCTTGTTTGTCTGGCGTGAGATAAGCCATCTGGGCTGTTGTATTTAAGCTGGCACCCAGGAATATTATCTCTTGTGAGGGCATTAGTTTTTACTTCTTTTCGTTTACTGTGTACCCTCGGCAACTTAGTAAGTTTTTTTTAACAAATGCCAGATGCTTTAGAAGAATGTCCTTGCTTTCTGCTTGAATAAGGCAGTCATCCAAGTATGGGTATATTTGAATTCTTCTGTCTGCAAAAAGCAATTACTGGCGCCAGGCATTTTGTGAAGACCCTGGGCGCAGTAGATAAGCCAAAGGGCAGTGCAGAGAATTGGTAATGCGTTGAACCTGCTAAGAATCCGAGGTATCTGCTGCAATTTTGTCTGACAGGGACATACAGGTATGCCTCCTTGAGGTCCAACGTTACTAGCCAAGCCTTCTTACCCAGCATGGGAAGAAGTTGCTGTAGTGTTAACATTTTGAATTTGGGAACTTCCAGTTAAGTATTTAGAGTAGAAAGGTCCAGAATGGGCCTCCAGGCTTTGTCCTTTCGGGGGACCAGAAAGAGTCTCGAGTAAAATCCTTGTCCTTGCTCCTATGTTGGTACCTCTTCAATAGCTCTCATGTCCATGAGTGCTGTAACTTGTTTTTGAGCCTCTGCCCAATGATTTAGTGGCAGGTTTGGCATTCCTTTTAGCCTTGGTAAAGTGTGAAAGTGGTACCTGTAACCTTGAGATACAATATTTAGAACCCATTTGTCTTGGGTGATGACGTGCCAATTGTGTGCAAAAAGTGCTAGTTTTCCTCCCAAGGGAGCTGCCAAGACTGAGATGCTTGGCAGCCGGAGGGGGGGGGGGGGGGGGGGAGTCATTGGGACTGTTTTCTATAGGATTGTGGCCTGTTTTCCCCTCCTTTCTGGGTTGAAGTACCCCACTGGCGAGGCTTGTAAGAGCCTTGTGGTTGACCTCTGCCTCTTGGGCATCTGTAACTGCCCCTCTGAGGTCCGTCTGAAGTTGGAAAGGACCAATTTTTAGTTGGCCAATTTCTGCTAAAACGGGGGTGGGGGGGGTGGGGGGGGGGTTTTGGGGGGGGCATGCACCTGTAAGAAATCCTTGACCGTTTGCACAGATTTCACCTTATCCTCCATTTTCTTCAATACTTCTTCTGCTTTGACTCCAAATAAAACATCCTGCTGTAAAGGTGCATCCAATAATTTTGCTTTAACATGGTCAGGTAAACTTTGTTCTTTTAACCAAGCATGCCTAAAGATGACAGACCCTGTAACTGCTGCCCTACAAGAGGCTTCTAATGAATCAAATCCACATTGCAAAGTATGTTTGCCCACTTGTTCTGCTGCATGCAATAAATAGTACAGCTTTGTACCCATCATAAATGTAGATGTTAAAGTGTATACACTTCTGCAGTCATCACACTTGGGTTATCTGCAGTCAGGCGGTCCTGCAGTCGGCCCGAGTTCCAAAGTCTTGGTCCGGCATAGGTTGCGGTCGCTTCTTCCCTGACGTCAGTGCGACAGGGATATAAAAGAGGCAGCCAATGCCATTTTCTTCAGTTTTTCTTTTACCAGATGTCAGGTGCCCCCCCTAAAAGGTGGTCCATAGACAGTACCAATAATAAAAGTTTAGCACAAACAAATCAATCCTCCAGCTATAAGCAAATACACCACAAAGGTTGTATCAGATTTTAAGGTATTGAAAGGTTTTAGTTAGGTCAGAGGGGATGGAGGGAGGGTAACCTGGACTGCAGCAGGGTATACACTCGAACTCTACATTTATGGTAGGTACAAAACTGTACTATGTTCATCGTGTTACCCTGCTGCAGTCATCACACTTTGGTAGAATCCCAAAGCCAAGGCTGGGAGGTGGAGTCAAACAGTGTTAGAGGAGGCTAGAACGCCCTGCAAAACTGCAGTGGCAAAGCCAGCTCTAGTCTTAAGAGTAAAGTGGTAAGTGATAGTGTTTGGTGAGGGTGTGTACTGAACTCCAACTTGCAGCTTCCAGAATATCCTTGGTTGGCACCCCCCTGAGGAAGGCTGTAGATGTAGCTGCTGCCTTGGTAGAGTGGGGCCTTATGCTAGCAGGAACTGGTTTTCCATGGTGGGTTTAGCAAAAACGTATGCAATGTCCTATCCATTTGGAAATGGTCTGTTTTGAGATGGCCTTTCCTTGTGATGCTGTAGCATAGGATACAAAAAGCTGGTCAGATTTTCTGAAAACCTTAGTTTTATCCAAGTAGTAATGTAGCTGCATGTGAATGTCCAAGGAATACAGGAGTCTTTCTCCTTTGTTCTGTGGATTTGGAAAGAAGGTGGGTAAATGGATGGTTTGATTTAGAGCCACACTGGATACCACCTTAGGCATAAAGGAGGGGTTAGTTCGTAGAGAAACTCTGTCTTGATGAAAAATGAGGAGTGCCTGAAGCTCTGAGACTCTTCTGGCTGAAGTAATTGCTAGCAGCAGGGCAGTCTTCCATGATATAAACTAAGTCAGCTGAGAAAGCTGGTTCAAAAGGAGGTAGCATAAGTTTTTCCAGAACAAAATTGAGGTCCCAAGTTGGTGTTGGTGCTCTCCTAGGAGGCCTAATGTTTTTGGCCCCTCTGAGAAACTGCCTTAGAAGTGGATGTGAAAATAAGGGAGGATCCGTGTTGTAGTGAGCTGAAATAGCAGAGGCGTGGATTTTAATAGATGAAAAAGAAAGCCCTTTGTGTAACATCTCAGTTAAATATTGTAGAATCTGAGGTATGTCCGGCTGAAGGGTATTTTGGCCTTTAGCTTGGTTCCAGGCGCAAAACCTTTCCCATTTGTCCGAGTAGGCTTTCCTGGTGCTGGGCCTCCTGGCTTCCAGAATAACATCCATAACAGCTTGTGAAAGAGGAGCTGGCTGGTTGCTTAGGTGGTTTGCCATGCAGCCAAATTTAAGCTTTTGAGCTGGCTGTGTAGAATCTGACTGTCTTGCTGTGTGAGCAGATGAGTAATTTGTGGTAAAATCCATGGTGGGCCCTGGACCATATTCATTAATAGTGGGTACCAGTGCTGGCGTGGCCAGTCTGGGGCAATGAGTATCATTCGGGGTCTCTTTATCCTGACTTTCAGCAGCACCCTTGTCAGAAGGGGCAATGGAGGGAAGGCATATACTGTCAGCATTTTCCAACTGAAAGAGTGCGTCCACTTTCCAAGCTTGATGGTGAAATGTCCTTGTGCAAAATTTTGTTAGCTGACAGACCTGTTTGCCAGCCCCCAAAACTATGTCTGGGTGTCCCCATGTTTGAGTTATCATTGCAAATACTTGTGGATCCAGTTTCCACTCATGGGGATCCATGATATTTCTGCTTAGGTCGTCTGCCAGTGTGTTCTTTTTTTCCTGGCAGGAAATGAGCTTGTGATTGAACTTGGTAAGCCAGTGCTGTGTTCCACTAGGTCATTGCTTGCCTGCATAGAGGGTAGGAGTGTGTACCCCCTTGTTTATGTACCACATTATCGTGGTGTTGTCTGTCCTTATTGTAAGCTGTCCTGGATGTAAGAGGTCCTTGAAGGCTGTCAGGGTATTCTGTACAGCTAGCATTTCTTTTTGATTGATGTGCAGATTCCTTTGATCTGTAGTCCATATGCCTTGAATGCACCGTCCTGCCATGTGTGCCCCCCAGCCGTAGTCCGATGCATCTGTTGTCATAGTTTGCCTGGCTGGGGGTAAGGTGAAAGGCTGACCCTTGTTGAGGTGACATACCTCTGACCCTTGTTGAGGTGACATGCCTGTGACCACCATAGAAACTCCTGTTGAAGGCAGTGAATGAGAGGTATCATTGTTTCCAAGCTGCGGCAGAAAATGAGAGGTATCATTGTTTCCAAGCTGTGGCTGTGTTGAGTCCATACGCTTTTTAGGTACCATTGTAATTTCCTCATGCAGTTTTGCAAATGGTATTAGTAGTATGCAAGATGCCATGAAGCCCAAGGCCTGCAGAATTTTTCTTGCAGAGAGTTGGGTCTTTGTTGCCATTGTTTTGAAGTATTGAGTTAGTTGTAGTTTGTCTGGCGTCAGATAAGCCATCTGGGCCGTTGTATTCAAGCTGGCACCCAGGAATGTCATATTTTGTGAGGACACTAGTTTTGATTTCTTTTCGTTTACTGTGTACCCAAGGCAACTTAGAAGGTGTTTTACAAAAGCCAGATGTTGTAAGAGAACGTCCTTGCTTTCTGCTGGGATGAGGCAGTCGTCCAGGTATGGGTATATTTGAATTCCTCTGTCTGCAGTATGCAATTACCGGTGCCAGGCATTTTGTGAAGACCCTGGGCACAGTAGATAAGCCAAAGGGCAGTGCAGAGAATTGGTAATGGGTTGAACCTGCAATGAAACGGAGGTATCTTCTGCAATTTTGTCTGAGAGAGACATGCAGGTATGCCTCTGAGGTCCAACGTTACTAGCTAAGCTTTCTTGCCCAACATGGGAAAAAGCTGCTGTAGTGTTAGCATCTTGAATTTGGTTACTTGTAAGAAGGTGTTTAGAATTGAAAGGTCCAGAATGGGTCTCCAAGCATTGTCCTTTCTGGGGACTAGAAAGAGCCTCGAGTAAAATCCTTGGCCTTGCTCCTGTGTAGGTACCAGATGAATGGCTCTCATGTCCATGAGAGCTGTAATTTGTTTTTGTGCCTCTGCCCATTGATTTTGTGGCAGGTTTGGCATTCCTTTTATCCTTGGCAAGGTGTGGAAATGGAATCTGTATCCTTGTGAGATATGTCTAGGACCCATTTGTCCTTTGATGATGCGCCAGTTGTCTGCAAAAAGTGCTAATTTTCCTCCCAAGGGAGCTGCCAAGAGAGTTTTGCTTGGCAGTTTGAGGTTTAACTCATTAACCCCGAGTACCTTCTCATGGCGCCTGTGTACTTAACACCGAGCGCGCCATGAGAAGATACTAAATTCAAGCCGTTACCCCCGAGTGCCTTCCTGAAGTGCGAGAAACTGTAGTGCACATTTGTAGTTGAAACTAATGTAAAGCACACTGAAATCATAACTGAACATGTAAATTACATTATATAGTTATGATTCAGTGTGTTTTTACATTAAGTTCACATTAAAGTTTTACTTCTAATTCCGCTTAAAAGTTGTTGATAAAGCAAGTGGTGGCAGCCAATCGGATTCTTGCAGTCCAAGCCACCACTTGCGTACCAGCTCCACCACCAACCTAATTTTATTTTGTTTTATTCAAATAAATAGAGGGTCCAGCAACAGGTATTTTGTTTCTTTTTGATAATATTTGGAGAATTTACCTGCGACTGGATCCCTCTATTTTAGTGAGGTGAAGAGAGAGATATGCGCCCACTGCCCAGTCATGCAGCATGCTGTACGGAGGGCTGTTTCTAAAGAACACTTTGGTTGATTGGAATTTGGAGTGGGAAAATTAGATTATGCATGTTGGGTGTATGTTTCTCTAAGTTTCCTATTCTCTCTTGCCTCTCAATTGTCCCGATTTTTGGTATCTTACTCAAAGTTTGCGGTAACTGAAGCTAAATAATGGCATACATTTCCCTCCCCCATTCATATCCGCCAGAAAATGTGTGGCTTCGGCAAGGGCTGCTCCTGCTGCAACATCTGTTATTGTAACTAGCAAAGTTACTACCCTATCGTGCATGGAATAAAGATCAGCGGAGCAAGAAGAGGCTATACAGGGGACAGGGTCGGCATACAGTTTGGACTGGTGAGTGGATAGTGGGCTACTGGCTCGAGGAAAGTAATTTTCACTTCCTCTTTTGCTTCTGGGATGCTTTATCTTGCATATTCTTGGCACTACAGAAATGCTTACAAAGTGCAATCGTTTTTAGATGAGCGTCTTTTATCAACTCCTCCTCCTCAAATGTTACTTGCTAACTGTCTTTTTTTTTGGGGGGGGGGGGCAAGGCGTTACTTGTCATTTTAATAGAGAGGTCGGTTAGTGACGAATGGACCATTTGTCAGCTATGATCCTCGTCTTTACTGTGCCCTTGCAGGTATAGAGAGACTAGGTATGAAATCCGAACTAAACAACCTTTTGTTAACCGTTGTACTCTTGGTCGTGTGTACTTTGAGCTCTAGACATTCTGTAATATTTGAAGATGTTAGCATGGTACACCTGATTGCTCACAGGCAGAACAAGATGTGAGCGTGACTTAAATCCACGTGTTTACTGCCCGCGGATGGATTGCCCGTGGGGTATGGGGCAAAGTTTTCCTTTCAATGACAGCCTGCAGTTTTCGTTTACCTTTCACAATTTAAGTGATGCGTACTAAAAAGCTTTTCAAAGTTTATTTCCATTTCTGTGGTGACAACTCAGAACACACGCTCTAGAAATTATTGCTGATACCCCCGACACACACACGCCCCTGAACTGTACCTCTCTTCGATAATAAATTTTCTGTAACCTTTTAGCATCAGTGACACTTTGTGAAAATGGTGGACTATCATCAGCAGTTAATCTTCATTACCGCCTTCTTTTAGCCTAAACACGGACATCAGTTTTAACGCATGTTGAGTCAGTTGCTGCTGTTTTATCAACTTTGTAAATCAGTAGTGGTAATAGTTAAAAAGTGTCCCTCCCTAATTTGTGCCCATTGTCATTGAAGATGGTGTCGTCCATTTATTGTGGTGAGAGGTTGAGCCTTACCACCAGTTATGAGTACGGAAAAAAACAAAACAAACAAAAAAAAACTACGACAAAAAGAATCCTGTGAGTTGACACCCTGTAACACATCATTAGCTGTTTGTGTTATGACCAAGTTTTGTTGTGCAACACATTTTGTTTTTGACCCTTGCTGTTAAATGCCTATCAAGTAACGTAGAGTAACATTTCATTTTTTGCTTTTCTCTGCATCAGTGGATGCATTAGGTATTTGAACTCATCATCAGCATTAAGTTTAATGCTTTTTGCAGTTTCTTCTCCCCTGGAGTATTCCTGAACTAACATTGCTAGGCTCTGGTGTTAATTCTTTTGTGAGCTAGGCAAATCTTTACCATAGTTTCATATCTGCTACTTGTCTTTGAGACAGTTACTAAGGCTATAGACCAGGGAAAGGTGGTACATACAGCCTACCTAGACCTCACAAAGGCCTTCTACACCATTCAACATTCAGGTATTATAGAAGAGCTCACCAGCCTGAGCATAAACCCCTACGTCACGAGATGGGTTGCCAACTGGCTCACGGACAGAATCCATATGGTAAGAGTTGCAGGAGCCAGTTCTGACTCTAAACCGGTTACAAGTGGTGTTCCCCAGGGCTCAGTCCTAGGACCCCTCCTGTTCGGCATATACTTCTCAGAGGTACAGGTAAGCACAGAAGGACTATGGCTGACCAAGTTCGCAGACTACTGCAAACTAGGGGCTATAACTGACTGTCTGGCAATGTGTGTCCATTTGAGCATGAGTTTTTGCTGGGCTGTTGCTGTGTATTTATTTGGGCTGCTCTGTTTCAACAAACTAGGAAGTATGCATGTTCTGGGGCTGTTGTGTGTATTATATATTTTATTCTGCAAGTGCAGGTCTTTGCTGGGCATTTTAGTCTGTTGCAATGCTCCGTTTGAATTCCGGTTTTTGATGTTTTATCTTTCTGCTCCATGCTGGGCTGCTACTGTGTATTATCCTGCTGCAATGCTCCGTTTGACCAAACTAGGAACGAAGTATACTCCATTTCAACAAACTAGGAAGTGTGTGTGTGTGTGTGTGTGTGTGTGTGTGTGTGTGTGTGTGTGGTGTGTCCGTTTGAGTTCTAGTCTTTGCCGGGCTGCTCCATTTGAGCGCTAGTCTTTTCTGCCATTGCTGGACCATGTATTGTATTCTGCAAGTCTTTGCTGGGCTATGTATTGTATTCTGCAATTTTTGTTTGTAGGAACGAAGTAAGTATGCGCCGTTTGAACAAACTAGGAAGTGTCTGTTTCAGCACAAGTCTTTGCTGGGCTATGTACCAGTATTGCATTCTGCAAGGTGTGTGTGTGATGGGAATTTCTGCACAAAGTAATAGTTCTCAGATGAAACCTCCATTGCAACAGTGGCATTAAAGATTATGCCCAATGGTTTGTAGATGAAGCTCAGTGTGTGCATAGCATATGGTGGACAGTCTAGGCTTTAAGGATTAAAGAATCTCTTATCACTAATTCAGGCAAAGAAAACCAGGAAAAGGGGTAAAACAAAACATTTCTTTCTGTCGGTGTAGATACCAGCCACAGCATGATCGGCATTATACACAATCTATGCAACTTTGCACGTTTGTTTTAGCAACTAAAGGTTTTTGAGATGATCTGATGATGTAATGACAATGCATTAATTTCCCTTTGAAGCTCTTGTATCTAAATATCTTTTCATCTATCTACAGCTATATATTATGTAAGATATAAGCAAAGCAGTAAATATTAACTAAAAAAAAAAAAGACTGAAACACCGTATCAAACCTGTAAATGTGAACAGGCAGGGCAAGGCCAGCTACTGATGAAATGGGAGGACTAGCTCTGAAGCTCTTATTTGTTTTTTAGTTTTATAGTGTATATTTAGTTATGCCCCAAACTGTATTTTAAAACTAGAGATGGAGTCCAAAAACTTGCAGAAACTTGTTAAAAAGTTTACATATTTGCACATTTTTTGAGGATCAGTCCTTTTTCATATTCAGTTGTTTGGCTTTAGTGGAAATGTATTTACAATGATGGGCTGATCTATGCAGGATGCATACAGTAGCTATTAATATAATAATAATTAATACATATAATATATACATCTGAGTGTAAGTCTAGAAACAATATGAAAAATAATGACAACTACGTTCATTTATATGTTATATTATGATAACTACCTTAGAAGTAGATAAATGAATGCAACTGATTTATGATACCAGCCATAATATCCACGTCTGTATCTTGGATATTCAGCACAGTAGAGGTCAAAGGTAACTGCATGCAGCTGTATCAGTGGCATAGAATCATAAATACCCAATTACAGCCTATTCATCCCAAGTTCATGCTGATTTTAGGTGTTATTACTACTTGCGGACATGAATGTGGGAGGCAGCTGCTGATCCTGGGGGAGAAAATGTGTTTCTCAAATCGTATGAGCCATGTTCCAATGAGATTATTTTTATTTCTGCAGAGATTGTGGTTGGTGACTGATACTGGTGAATTGTACTGACAGATGTCAGAGTGGCCTTTTATGGCCGAAATGTTCTGAAATGGATAGTTTTGTCATTATTGGTTCATAAGTTTGATTCATTGCTTACAGGGAATCTAATCTAATATAATCAGCAAGATGTGTATAGTTTAGGTGACAGGAAGGGCTCAGGGATATAAATATTATATACATTTTATTGCTGTTTTAGAGTAGTTCTGGCATTTATAAACTCAGTATGTAGGGCAATATTTCCGACTTCCTGTATTTACAGACAACAGTATGCTACATTACAGTATTGAGCATGTAGTCAAAATATATTTGGGTGGGATAAGAGGCTTAGTGAGATGTATTTTATTGCTGATTTTAGGTGCTATGACTTGCAGACTGGTACCAGCATAGAGCTACCATATATTCTGGGCAATATTTCTGGATCTGTCACTACTGTGTAAAATTTAGGCAGGAGGAATTGCTCAGTAATATGCAAGTGTTATACTATTTTTACTGAATTACTCCTGGTCTTCTCCTAACAAATGGTAATGAGTCTGTCACAGGTAATATCATGAATGCATACTCAGCAGGTTAGGTGCAGTAATTATCACCCATGTCTGAGCATGCAGAAAGTACAGTTTTGTACCTACCATAAATGTAGATGTCAGATAGGTATGCAACTGCAGTCCTGACATATGGATTGTCCTGCCTCAGGCAGCCCTTTGGTCGGCCGGATTCCAAAGTCTGGGTCCGGCGTCGGCTGATGTCGCCCTTTCCCCGACGTCAGAGCGCCTGGGGTATAAAAGAGTCAGCCAACGCCATCTTCTTCAGTGTTTCTTGCCCCAGATGCCAGGTGCCCTCTAAGGAAGGCTAAATTTTGAAAAGAGAAAAAATTCCAGACAAGTACAACAACATAAAAACAAATACACCATAAAAGATTACCCCAGGTAGTTAAAATGAGGGGTAGAAACCCAAAAGAATACCACAGAGAGGTAGATGGGAGGGGAAAACCTGACTGCAGTTGCATACCTATCGGACTCTACATTTATGGTAGGTACAAAACTGTACTATGTCCTTCAAGGATGCAACTGCAGTCCTGACATATGGGTTGAATACCATAGCCAACCTGGGGGTGGTAGGCACTAAGACAAAGATGGTGTAGCTAAAATGCCCTGCAGGACTGCAGAAGCAAACCCTGCTCTGGATCTGGAATATAAAGGCAGGTTGTAATATTTGGAAAATGTATGCACGGAGCTCCATGTAGCAGCTTCTAAAATGTCCTTTGTTGCCACTCCTCTTAAAAAGGCTGTGGAGGTGGCTGTAGCTCTGGTGGAATGTGGCCTGATGTCAGCTGGCACAGTTTTTCCATGAAAAGAGTAGCAGAATCAAATGCAATTTCCAATCCATTTAGAAATTGTCTGTTTGGAAATTGCTTTTCCCTGCAATCCAGCAGCGCAAGCTACAAAAAGCTGGTCAGATTTTCTGAAAGACTTTGTTCTGTCCCAAGTAGTAGCGCAACTGTCTGTGTATGTCCAAGGTGTGCAGAAGTCTCTCTCCTTTATTTTGAGGATTGGGAAAGAAGGTAGGCAGGTGAATAGCTTGATTCAGGGACACCCTGGATACCACCTTTGGCATGAATGACAGATTGGTTCTCAAAGAAACTCTGTACTGATGAAAAATGAGAAATGGTTGTATTGCCATAAGGGCCTGTAGCTCAGAGACTCTTCTTGCTGAGGTTACTGCCAGAAGGAAAGCTGTCTTCCAAGACAGAAATTTCAACTCTGAAGATGCTGCTGGTTCAAAGGGAGGAAGAGTTAATTTTTCCAGCATGAAGTTGAGGTCCCATGCAGGCACTGGTGGTTTCCTTGGAGGGTTGATGTTCTTTATACCTCTTAGAAACTGTCTTGGCAATGGGTGAGAAAATACAGGCGGATCAGTGTTATATTTGGCAGATATTGCTGAAGCATGTATTTTTATGGAAGAATATGAAAGACCATTGTGGAGCATTTCGGCCAAATATTCTAGGATCTGTGGAATGCTCATCACTGATGGGTCTTGATCCTTTTTGCTGTTCCAGATAAGAAATCTCTTCCATTTTGCTGAGTATGTTTTTCTAGTGGAAGGTCTGCGCGCCTCCAGGATGATATCTTTTACCCTTTTGGAAAGTGTATCCTGAGGAATAGTCATGGAATCTTCCAAGCTGTCAGCTTCAATGTTTTCAAGCTGGGGTGTAGTGTCCTGTAATTGTGCTGTGTCAGAAGTGGCCTTTGAGGAAGGAGCCACGGATTGGTGTGTGTCAAGCTCCGTAGCAGTGGGTACCAGCAAGGGAGCCCGCAGGATTTTTTGCAGGGGGGGGTGCAAACCCAGAGCCCCACCCACATAGCTCACCCCGCCCCCTGCCACAGCCCCGCCCAAGTCCACCCACCCAAGCCCCGCCCACACAGCCATTCCAGTGTCCCATTACTTGGCTATTTCTCCCCATTTACTGTAGACACTGTTCAAATCTGTGTGCATACTGTGTTATGCTTTAGTTCTACAATGATTACAGGCAGTTGGATTTAAATTTACAACTTTTATTTCAAACATTATAGCCCAAACACCGAGACATTTACTAAACCTAAACAAAGCAATAGTCTTGCCATGAAAACAGACTTGGCATTAAAGCTTCTCTACTTTTGAAACTCACATTCAATGAAACGGCAATGAAACCCACATTCAAAGAAAATGCATCTGGCCAGTGGCAGGTTATTTACCTTTGAATTGTTTTCAAGCAATAGGCTCCTTGCGCACCGTTAGGGCCATGCAAAAGTTATTTGATTTACCTGATTGTATTAATTATAATATATAATTGAATTATATCCCTTGTATTATACAGCAACACTTGTATATTTCAGTGTTTCATCTACAAATTCAGTGCCTGCTGCCGTCAAAGAATAAATTGCCTATGTTAAATTAAAAAAATGGTAAGCTGGTATATTGCAATACAAAATGGATGACGAGCTGAAAAACAGGTTCATAGTTATTAGGCATCTCATCCAAAGGAGGACATCCTGAGGACTGCAGCATACAAATGTATATGCTGTAGGAATAGAACCTCAAGCCTTTACATTAAGATGCAAGTATTCTACTTGTGGTGCTACTAACATAGCTTTAAAACTTTATACCACAATAGAGATACCATTTGCTAAACAAAATGGTTGCACATTGTAAATAGACTTGGCATGAGCAGCAGTGAACTTTGCTTCCCTTAAAACTCACAGTTCCTTGAAAATGCACTTGAAAATTCCACCTGCTAACTCTAACTTGGGCATTTCACTTTCTCTCTCTCTTACAAAGATACCACACCCCTCAAGGCTTCACCCTTAGTGCAAGAAATCTTGACAAAGAAATCTTGACAAAGCCTAAAATAAATAGGGACAAATTATAAATATGGCTCTCAGAAAATTGCAAGAGTAACAGGATTTGTGTTAGTATGCATTTTTCTAAATGACATGACATCTAAAACTGAAATGTCTCATTATTTAGCAACTTCAATCCTTTTTAAGAGGAATATGGGGCAAAAATCTGGACAGCTGAGGGGTATGCTACCTCCCTCTTATACACACACCAAATAATTCTGGTCAGACTTGAATTAGTTCTGGGAAGGTTGCACTGAACGGCACCGTGCTTGATCTGAAGTGGGTGAAATCCTGGTAGCTAGTGATTGCAGCTCAGCAATGTGGAGCATTAAAGCATTTTTAGCAGAGCATTGTTTCATCACTGCCTATTGTGTTTGCACATAAGCTGTAGTCATTTCAAACATTTGCCTTTTTTTGATTACTACAGAGTACATTTACCCACCAGAGCTATTGTGTTTTGACTTCATTGTGGAGCTAGTTGTTGCAGGGCTTGGCTTTTAAGTAAGGTAGCAATGCTCATTTACCATATACAATTAAAGCCACCCAACTACAAGTGTACTAACACACAGACACTGCTATAAGACACTGGTCTCCAATAAAATGTAATGAGCTTCTGAAAATACTGTAATCCTGTCCTTTTATTACTAATACTGTCATATGCATTTCAATACCCAAGGCTTATACATTATCTAGCTATGTAAATATTCTCTGCATGGCAACAACGAAAAGGCTTTCAATGCTAGCAATTCTTTAACAATATGCTTACTAAAGCTTACTTGCATCTTACAATCTCCGACAAGCTTACCTGATGTTCATTAAACCATGGCTACTTAAACAGAGCAACAGGACACTGTGATAGCATGCAGTTCCTGAATAATAAGAAGCATAAATCAACAGTATAAAAATCTGATAGAAAACCAGAACATTTTGCAAAATCAAGGACAGATGAACAGCCACGGTCATATTTGTGATCTACCTTGGATGGGGGAATACTCTGCACATACTGCATAAAGTACAGTTTTGTACCTACCATAAATGTAGATGTCCAAACTGGATAGCATCTGCAGTCATAACAACTGGGTTGTCCTGTCGTCAGGCAGCCCTTCAGTCGGCCGGATTCCAAAGTCCGGGTCCGGCTTCGGCTGATGTCGCACTCACCCGACGTCATCTCTGTTCGTCTTCGGGTATAAAGGCATCAGCCGACGCCATTTTCCTCAGTGTTTCTTGCCCCAGATGCCAGTAGCCCTCTTGGAGGCTAAAATTTGGATAGATGCCAATGTTTCCAAAAAGATAGAGGTAAACACACAAATAAGCATGTATGTACATATATACAAACAAATACACCATAACAGACTCCCCCCCACCAGCTAGCTATTAGGAGGGTAAAACACCCTAGGAGTACCACAGAGGGGAAGGAGGGAGGGTAATCCTGACTGCAGATGCTATCCAGTTCGGACATCTACATTTATGGTAGGTACAAAACTGTACTATGTCCTTCATGGATGCATCTGCAGTCATAACAACTGGGTAGAATACCATAGCCAACTAGGGAGGAGGATAAAACTAGATTATGGTGTGTTTAGGATCCCTTGCAGTACAGCAGTGGCAAACCCTGCTCGGGATCTGGAATATAGAGGCAAATTATAATGCTTGGCAAATGTATGCACGGAGGTCCAAGTAGCCGCCTCAATAATGTCCTTGGTTGCCACTCCTCGTAAGAAGGCTGTGGTAGTGGCTGTTGCCCTTGTAGAATGAGGTCTTATGTTCTGTGGAATTGGTTTTCCATGGAAGGAGTAACAGAATCGTATGCAATTTCCTATCCATTTGGAGATTGTCTGTTTGGAAATAGCTTTTCCTTCCCTTCCTGTTGCATAGGCTACAAAAAGTTGGTCAGTCTTTCTGCTATTTTTTGTTCTGTCCAAGTAGAAGCGTAGCTGTCTATGTACATCCAAGGTATGTAGTATTCTTTCCCCTCTGTTTTGTGGGTTGGGAAAGAAGGTAGGTAGGTGGATTGCCTGGTTTAAAGACACTCTGGATACCACCTTAGGCATAAATGTAGGATTAGTCCTCATGGACACTATCTTGGTGGAAGATTAGGAAGGGTTGCACTGCCATTAAGGCCTGTAGTTCTGAAACCCTCCTAGCTGAAGTAATTGCAGTAGGAAAGCAGTTTTCCATGACAGGTGTTGTAGGTCCGCTGTTGCTGCTGGTTCAAAAGGTGATAGTGTCAACTTTTCTAGCACAAAGTTTAAGTCCCAAGCTGGTAAAGGTGGTTTCCTTGGAGGTTTTACATTCTTGATTCCTCTGAGGAACTGCCTGAGCAAAGGGTGCGAAAAAACAGGTGGATCAAAGCTGTATTCTGCTGAAATAGCTGATGCATGTATCTTGATGGAGGAGTAGGACAGGCCTGAATGAAGAAGTTCGGCCAGATACTCCAGAATGTTAGGCATATCTATGTTTGACACATCTTTTCCTCTTTTAGTACTCCAAATGACAAACCTTTTCCATTTTCCAGCATAGTTCCTTCTTGTTGAAGGTCTGCGTGCTTCAAGAATAATGTCTTTAACTCTTTGGGAAAGCTCTGGGTTAGCTGCTGCTATGTGATGTTCCATGCAGTCAGTTGCAACGTCTTTAGGTTTGGATGTATGATGCTGTAGTTGTTCTGAGTTAACATCAAAGGCATCAGGGGTATTGGCCACATATTGTTCGAGACATGCTCCTCAGCAGTGGGTACCAGTGTTGTCTTGGCCAGTTTGGAGCTATCAGGATTATCCTTGGACGCTCTTCCTTGATCTTTAGTAATACTTTGTGTATCAAGGGAAGAGGTGGGAATGCATATGCTGTCAGGCCTTTCCAGCTGAAGGAGAGCGAATCCACTTTCCATGCCAGTGGGTGGAATGTCCTTGTGCAGAATTTTTGAGCTGGTGATTGAGAGGTGATGCGAATAGATCTATCTGAGGCATTCCCCATTTCTTTGAGATGGTTTTGAAGATGTCCGGGTGCAGTTTCCATTCGTGGGCATCCGATGTGGTTCTGCTTAACATGTCTGCTAGAGTATTTTCTTTTCCGGTACAAATATTGCCTGTAACTGGATGTTGTAGCTGAGTGCCAGGGTCCACAGCTCCAAGGTCATTCTCCATAGGGGCTTTGTATGAGTGCCTCCCTGCTTGTTGATGTACCTCATGACTGTGGTGTTCTCTGTCCTTATCAACTGGCCCTCTTTGAGAAGTGGTCTGAACTTTGGATTGCCAGTTTTACTGCCAGCATTTCTTTTAGGTTGATGTGCAGATGAAGTTGATCCTGTGTCCACAATCCTTGCACGCATTTGTCCAGCATGTGGGCCCCCCATCCTAGGTCTGAAGCGTCTGTTGTGATGGTCTGGCTTGCTTGACATCTGCGAAAGGGTAGGCCTGGGTTTGTCTGGCATGCCTGAGCCCACCATAGGAACTCCTGTTTTAAGCATGGAATTAGTGGGATTTCTGTTTCTAGGCTGTGTCTGTGTTGGGACCATAAATTCTTTAGGTACCACTGTAGTTTTCTCATATGTAGTCTGGCAAGTGGGACCAGGATTATGCATGATGCCATGAAGCCCAAGGCCTGCAGTACTTTTCTTGCTGTTAACTTGTTCAGTTTTGTTAGTGCTAAGAAGTAAAGAGGTAGTTCTTTTTGTTTTTCTGCAGTTAGGAATGCCATTTGTTTTACTGTGTCCAATTCCGCGCCCAAGAATGTCCTTGTTTGGGATGGTATCAGCCTTGACTTTTGTAGATTGACTGTGTATCCCAGTGCTTGTAGCAAGTAAATGACCCTTTGTGCATCTGTTGTCAGCTTGCTTTTGTTGTCCCCTTGTAGCAGGCAGTCGTCCAGGTATGGGTAAATTTGAATTCCCTGTAGTCTGCAATGGGCGATTACTGATGCCAGGCATTTTGTGAATACTCTGGGCGCAGTAGATAAGCCAAAGGGCAATGCTGAGAATTGATAGTGCTCTGATCCTGCAAGAAATCTGAGGTATCTTCTGCAGATTGGTCGAATGGGGACGTGCAGGTATGCCTCCTTGAGATCTAGAGTTACCAGCCAACACTCCTTGCCCAGCATGGGAAGAAGTTGCTGTAGGGTCAGCATTTTGAATTTTGGGACAATGATGTAAGTATTCAGGGTGGACAGGTCTAGAATTGGTCTCCAACTTTTTTCCTTTCTTGGCACTAGGAATAGTCTGGAGTAGAACCCCTTTCCTTGCTCTGCTGTTGGCACTCTTTCCACAGCTCTCATGCTTGCTAACTGCAGTATCTGTTGTAGAGCCTCTGTTTTTTGATTTGGAGGTAGATTTGGCATTCCTCTTTTGACTGGTAAAGTGTGGAAGTGGAACCGGTATCCTTGATCTATGGTTTGTAAAATCCACTTGTCTTTTGTTATATAGTGCCAGTTCTTTGAAAATAAGGTTAACTTTCCGCCTAGAGGAGCTGCTATTTGTTCCCTGGTAGGCGGATTTAGGATTAAGTCACTGTGGTTGTGTTGATGTAGTGGCAGTGGTTGTGTCTGTGCCTCTGTTGTTACCTTGCCACTGTCGTCCTCTGTAGGCACCTCCTCTGGGTTGGTTTCTGCCTCTGGAACGTCTATTCCTGCCCCTTTGGGATCTTGTGGAGTCAGGAAAGGACCAATTTTGGCAGGCCAGTTCCTGCTAAACCTTGGGGTTGAACCTGCAAGAAATCTTTAACCGTTTGAACAGATTTTGCCTTTTCTTCCATTTTCTTCATAACCTGCTGGGCAGGTGTACCAAACAAACTTGTCTTATCCATAGGAGCATCTAGTAACTTTGCTTTGACATGATCCGGTAAAGCTTGCTCCTTTAGCCATGCATGCCTTCTTATCACTGTGCCAGTCATGGCTGATCTAAATGAAGCCTCCAGTGCATCATAGCCACATTTTAAGGAATGGTTACTAACCTGTTGTATGTTATTTACCATCTCTAATACATATTTCTTATCAAGAGATTCATCAGTGGTTAGCTTTTAGTTAACTGATCAAGCATAAACTCTTGGTATTGTATCATGTGAAACTGACAGTTTAAGGCTCTAGCTGAGAGAGTAGCTGAAGTGTAGACCTTTTTGCCCCATCTGTCTAATGACCTTGCTTCCCTTTCAGAAGGAATAGGGTTTTAGCTATGGTCGCGGCTACTGCCTTGGGACCCTGGGATATAGTTTCGGGGTCTGCAAGTGGGGCCTTGTAAAGGTGGTGATGGGTGTCTGGCACCCTGTAAAATCTGTCTGGTTTGGCAGGGGCTGGAGGTAAGGAGTCTGGTGCGGAGCAGACATCATTGAAAGCATCATCCACCACAGAGAGAACAGGAGGTATAGCTAAGGGCCTGTGTTGTGGAAGGTGCAGAAAAGTCCTAAGTCTTTTTCTGGAGTCTGAAAAATCCTGTTGCTGCCATTGGAACTGCTCTCGCATGGCATGTAAGGTTTCCCCAAAGGAGAATTCTTCCGGTGGGGAAGCAGCTGGAATGGATTCTTCATCATCAGAGTCTTCAAAATTGGAGAAAGGAGCCTCTGGCTGGTCAGTTATGTCTGATTCATCGGCAGAATCATCAGATGACACTGGCTCAGGGGGCTCTGCCCTAGGTCTCTTCTCTGGGGGCTGAGAGGCCCTGTCTGGGTGAGATTGAGATCCTCTAATTAATGAAATTAAATCTTCTGCCAGAGTAAGCATTTGAGAACTAGAGGAGGGCCTGGTTGTAGGGGTTTTAACAGGCACTGTTTTAGTAGTCTTGGCTGCTTTAGCCCTGGCGAAGGCCTTAATGGACATGGCTGCTGGAGGCCTAGCAGCACCACGTGCTGGGGTAGAGACATCCAACGGAATGGTGTCTGACAAGTCAGTGGCAACCACCGTAGTGGGTAAAATTTCTGAGGCTGATTCAAGAATGGTAGCAGGTGCCTCAGTTGTAGAGATAGATTCAGCTGTACTTTGATCAGTTTTCTCGGTTTCGGCCGAAACCGAGACACTCGCGGTTTGCTTGACCGTGGTTTCGGCCGAAACCGTGGACCGCGAGTGTCGGTCTTTATCTTTGCGTTTTTTGGCCGATTGGGAAGTCTGAGGATCCGACGGCATAATGGACGCAAAATCAGAACCGAAAAACTGTTCAGCAAACTCCGACCGACGCCTAAGCGTTCGTCGGTTGAAGGAAGCACAGGCCGAACAGGCTGCTACGTCGTGGGCTGGGCCTAAACAAGGCAGACAATAAGAGTGGAAATCTTTATGAGGTATTTGTTTCCCACAGGTTAAACAATTATTAACTTTTTCTGACATCGGCTGAGGCAAGAAAGAGTCCCCAACGGGGTACTTAGCTTTAGAAGTCTTCGAAGTAGTATTCGGTAGAAGTAATCTCTGGATCCGACCGACCGGCACTTGCGAACAGCTTCTGCTTCGGGCGCCACGCGGCAAGAAAGACTGAGGAAAATGGCGTCGGCTGATGCCTTTATACCCGAAGACCAACAGAGATGACGTCGGGTGAGTGCGACATCAGCCGAAGCCGGACCCGGACTTTGGAATCCGGCCGACTGAAGGGCTGCCTGACGACAGGACAACCCAGTTGTTATGACTGCAGATGCATCCATGAAGGACATCTGCTTCTTGCCTTCCTTGGACACATCCCGAGCCACTACAATGGGGGCTGGGGTGCAATAAGTATGTCATAATTTGAAGGCTCTGACACTCCTACCTCTCAACTTCAGAGCAAGAAATCTGGACAAAGCCATACATAGAACTAGAAGTGGGACACAGGCCCAAAAATAAGGCCAATTTTTAAATATTGCTCTTATTAACTTAATAGAACAGGTAGATCTTGCATTAGTACAAATTTTCTGAAGGGTATAAAATCTGAAACTCAAATGTCTGCCATTATTTTCTAACTTCAATCTTTAATGACTTGCCACTAATTTGCCAGAAACCACAATTTTATGAAAAACAGACCAAAATGTGATGCAAAAATACCTGTCAAAAAGGGACACCTTTTAATATTAACAGTTAACTTGAAGCAGCTAACAAAATAAGAGCATCCACATGCATTTCTGAAATAAAGGTAATCTACAACTGATCATTACAGTTATAATTGTAAACCCTCCACATTTTCTTCCAAAATTGCCATTTTGGAGGAGGCATTATTAGGGGAGAGCAACATTTTGAGCCAGAATTGGGGATAATTGAGATGTTTGGATATTCCTAATCTACAAAGTGATTTGCACGTACCTCTCAACCTCTTAATGCAGGAAATCTGAACAAGGCCAACTATATTGGGGAACATAGAAACACTACTAAAAATTGCTCTTGTATAAACTTAGACAGTCTTGCATTAGCATGCATTTTTCTGAAGGTTATGACATCTGAAACTCAATGTCTGTCATTTAATGGCTTCATTCCTAAATGATTTGCTAGAAAACCACAAATTTTGAGAAACAAACCAAAAATAAGCAGCAAATATCTATTAATTCTGCAAAGATATGGACAACTGAGAGGTATAGTTCAGCCGGGGCTGTCTGAGTTTGCTACCCCCCCCCCTCACAAAATCATGGTCAAATGGACCCCCCCCCCCCCCCCCAGCCATTCCAATGTCCCATTCCTTGGTTATTTTGCCCCATTTACCATAAACACGAATGTGCATACTGCTTTACTTCTGCGATGATTTAGGATTTCATTTGAAAGTTATTTTGCATTTTACAGCACAAACCCTAATACATATCTGTTAAAGCAATGCAGTCTCAATGAAAATAGACTAACATTAATACTTCTCTGCCCTTGAAACTCACATGCATTGAAACAGCACGAAACCCACTTTCAGAGAAAATACATTTTGCCAATTGCAAATATTAACTCTGGGCTGTCTTCAAAATCATAGGCCCCTCGAACATAACATACACATGCTCTTTGATACACCTTCCTGACTGTATTACATTATATTCCTTGTACAATACAGTACAGTTGTTAAAGGGCATTTTAAATTTATTGTTTTGAAAATTTTTCCAGTAAACAAAGAAAGAAAAAGCATCCACCAATGACAAAATTGCCCAATTCAGAACATTTCCATCATAAAGTCTACTCAAGTCCACCAGTATCAGTAAAAAATACACAATCTCTGTAGTAAAATCCACATTGAAGAAATTTGTAACTAATAGAGGTTGCTGCTAGCAAACACTTTATATGTCATTGTTTAATCTACAAATAAAGTGCCCGTTACCCTTGAAGAATAAATTGCCTTTGTTGCATGCAGTAAAATGAAAAGCTAGTAATACCGCAATAGAGAATGGATAGCAAACTGTTAACAGGTTCATAGGTACTAGGTATCTTTGCCAAAAGGACTGCAGCATCCACCCCCTTTACAACACAATACAGCATCAGCAATGCATTTACCTACTGGAGTAGAACCCACAGCCTTCAGCATCTAAAGCAAGTACACTATCTGTTGTGCTATTAATGTAAGCAGACTAAACATAATCAGCACTAAACTTTTGCTCCCCTGCAGCTCTTAGCTCCTTGTAAAATCTACTCGACACTCAGCTGTATCTCTGAACTTTGCAGCACAAGAAATCTGGAAAAAGCCGAAATTTATTGGGGGGGGAGGCCAAACAGCAGGGACACATTTTAAACATTGCTTGTATAATGTTGAAAGTTGCTAGAATAAAATGCTGCATTACCACCATACATTTCACTGCCACGACTTGAACCCAGGGACCCGTGCAAAAGTCAAAGCAACATACCACTATGCCAAATCAGCTGTTTTGTGAAAGAGGAAGACTGAAACTTTACCATTTAGTGAATTCAGTTCTCACCATAGCACAGCTGTCAACCTCTTAGCACAAAAAAGACCTGAACAAAGCCAATAATGGGTGACTACAACCACCAAACATTCAGTGAATTCAGTTCTCACCATAGCTCTCAACCTCTTAGCAAATAACACCGGACAAAGCCAGTAATGAGAGAATATAGCCCCAAACATTTTCAGTGAAATCAGTTCTTACCATAGCTCTCAACATTAGCAAAAAACCTGGATGAAGCCAATAAATACCTGAACAAAGTCAATACTGGGTGAATACAGCCCCCAAACATATTCAGTGAATTCAATTCTTACCATAACTCTCAACCCTAGCACAAAACCTGGATGAAGCCAATAATGGGGGGAATACAGTCCCAAACACAGGGATACATTTCAAATATCCATCTTGTACACTTAGAAAATTGCTAGAATAAAAGCTTGCTTTTGTTACCATACACTTTCTGAAGAAAAGAAGTCCAATATTGAAATGTGTCCATTTACATTTATTAACCAGGAAAGTCTGACTTTGAAAACAAAAAAGATAATTTTTTTAGCAGAAGCCCAGGGAGAAACACTCCAGACAGCCAAGAATAAAACCAAATAATAACACTTAGCTGTCAGGCAACAAGGACACAAATGCAGAAACCACAGATTTTATGAGGAACAGAAAAGGTATGAGGGAAAATCCTGCAATATTTTTACAAATGGTGGTGGGTAGGGAATTCAGGCTCTTGCCACTTGGGCCCAAGGTACAGGGTTCAAGCCTTATTCTCTACCCACCACCATGTACACCTGGGGCATTTTACACACACACACACACACACACACACACACACACACACACACACACACACACACACACACACACACACACACACACACACACACACACACACACACACACACACACCCTGAACGGGTCCCATCTTCCGTTCCTGAATAATCCGTCTGAGTCCCATCTTCCGTTCCCGCTCTAATAACCTGTCTAAGTTCCCGCTTTCACATAGCGATGATGTCAGCCCATCTAGTTCCCGCGATGATGTCAGCACGCCTACCCGCGATCTTCTTAAAGAAGAACGCACAAAAAATAAAACAGTTTGAAATGCTCAGCCGCACAAAAAAAAAACTGTTTGAAATGCTCAGCCGACCCCAGGGGGGTGCAAGTGCACCCCCTTGCACCTGCCTGCGGGCACCCTTGGGTACCAGTGTTGTCTTGGCCAGTCTGGAGCTATCAGTATGACTTTTGGTTGCTCTTTCTTGATCTTTAGTAACACCTTGGTCATCAAAGGAAGAGGTGGGAAGGCATATAGTGTTAGAGAGTTCCAACTGAAGGAGAGAGCATACACCTTCCATGCTTGAGGATGGTATGTCCTTGTGCAAAACTTTTTCAGATGGTGATTGAGGTGGGAGGCAAAAATATCTATGTCCGGCCTTCCCCATGCTGGAGTTATTTGTAAGAAAATGTCTGGATGCAACATCCATTCGTGTGGATCCATGATGTTTCTGCTTAGGCTGTCCGCCAGAACATTGTCCTTCCCTGGTACAAACTGGGATTGTAGCTCTATTTTCAATTGTAGGGAAATATACCAGAGATTCATTGCCAGTCTGCAAAGAGGGTAGGAATGAGTACCTCCTTGCTTGTTTATGTACCACATAACTGTGGTATTTTCTGTCTTTATTAGTAGATGGCCCTGATGCATGAACTTTTCGAAGGCCTTGATTGCATGCATCACTGCCAGCATTTCTTTTTGGTTGATGTGCAGGTGCTTTTCTTTTTGTGTCCATTGTCCTTGAATGCATCTGCCCTCCATGTGCGCCCCCCATCCATGGTCTGAGGCGTCTGTTATGGTTTGACTTGTATGAGGCTTGCTGAAAGGCAGACCTTTGTTTACCTGGCTTGCTTGAGCCCACCACAGGAATTCCTTTTGAAGGCATGGAATGAGTGGGATCAATGCTTCCAGGCTGTGGCTGTGTTGAGACCATAGACTTCTTAGATACCATTGTAGTTTCCTCATATGCAGCCTTGCGTGTGGAATCAGAAGAATGCAAGATGCCATGAAACCCAGGGCCTGCAGGATTTTCCTTGCAGTCATCTGGGTGTGTGTTGCTAATTTTCTGAAGTATTCTGGTAATTGTTTTTGTTTTTCTTTTGTCAGAAACGCCATCTGGGTGTTTGTGTCCAGTGTGGCACCCAGGAAAGGTATTTGTTGGGATGGTACGAGACTTGATTTCTGAATATTGACTGTGTATCCCAAGGCCTGCAGTAGGTGAATGACATAGTCCAAGTTTTTTTTAACAAGGCTTGTTGGCTGTCCGCTTGTATAAGGCAGTCGTCCAGGTAAGGGTATATTTGTATCCCCTGAGTCTGCAATGTGCAATTACTGATGCCAGGCATTTCGTGAACACTCTGGGCGCAGTAGATAAGCCAAAGGGCAATGCTGAGAATTGATAATGCTCTGAGCCTGCAAGAAATCTGAGGCATCTTCTGCAACTTTGTCTGATTGGGACATGCAGGTATGCCTCCTTGAGGTCCAGAGTTACCAGCCAAGACCCCTTGCCCAGCATGGGAAGGAGTTGCTGTAAAGTCAGCATTTTGAATTTTGGCACAATAAGGTAAGTATTCAGTGCGGACAAGTCCAGAATGGGTCTCCATTGGTTTTCTTTTCTTGGAACAAGGAACAGTCTTGAATAAAATCCTTGGCCTTGTTCTGCAGAAGGAACCTTCTCTGTTGCTCTTATTTGAAGTAGGTTTGCTATTTGTTTGAGTGCCTCTGCCCTTTGATTTGGTGGCAGGTTTGGCCTGCCATGTCTTGTTGGTAGTGTATGAAAATGGAATCTGTATCCTTTGTCTATTATGTCCAGTATCCATTTGTCCTTTGTAATATTGTGCCAATTTTGTGAGAAAGATAATTTTCCGCCCAAAGGTGCTTCTAATTGAGCCCTGGATGGCGGGGCCAAAGTCAAGTCATTGAGATTGTCCCTGCAGAGCAGTGGAAGGTCCTGCCCCACCTCTCTGGTTCGGAGGCTGCCATTGGCATCCTCTGCAGAAGCCTCGACTTTGCCCTCTACCTCTGCCACGTCTGTTTTTGCCTCTGAAATTTGTCTGCGTCTGGAAAGGCCCAATGTTTAGAAGGCCAATTCCTGCTGAATCTTGGAGGCTGTACCTGGAGGAAATCTTTGACTGTTTGCACTGATTTTGCCTTTTCCTCTATTTTCTTTAAAACCTCTTGTGCAGTAGCACCAAATAGCTTATGTTTCTCTAGTGGTGCGTCCAAAACCTTAATTTTCACATGGTCTGGCAATGTTTGTTCCTTTAACCAAGCATGTCTGCATATGACCGCACCTGTCATTGCTGCTCTACATGAAGCTTCTAATGCATCATATCCACACTGAAGGAAATGGTTGCTAACCTGCTGAGTATTATGAACCAATTCCTGTAACCCTTTTCTATCTAACGGTTCAAGGGAAGCCCATTTATTTTGCAAGTCATCCAACATGTATTCCTGATTCTGAATCATATGAAATTGACAATTTAATGCTCGCATAGAAAGGGTGGAAGATGTATATACTTTCTTGCCCCACCTTTCTAAAGCCCTAGAAACTCTTTCCGAAGGAAGTGGATTCTTAGCAGTAGTGGAGGAAACCCCTTTAGGCCCCCGAGAAATAGTTTCAGGGTCAGCAGTATGGCCCTTGTACAGAAATTGATGTGCGTCTGGGACCCTGTAGTACCTGTCTGGCTTGACAGGAGCAGGGGGGGAGGGAGTCAGGGGAAACACTAGATTCTAAGTACACATCATCTAAAACATTTAAAACTGGAGGAATAGCTAAGGGTCTATGCTGAGGTAGCTTTAAAAATTCCCTTAACCTTTTCTTAGAATCTGAGTATTCTTGGCCTTGCCATTTGAAGTGTTCCCTCATGGAATGAAGCGTTTCCCCAAAGGAAAACTCCTCAGGAGGAGAAGCAGAGGGAATGGATTCCTCCGCATCAGAATCCTCGTAGGCCGGGAAGGCCTCCTCCCGGTAGTCTGAATGTGCAGAATCACCTGAGGCCTCATCGGAAGACTGGGGATCTACCTGCTCAACCCTAGTCCTCTTGACAAAAGGTGGCTGAGAGCCTCTATCTGGATGTGGCTGAGAACCCCTAATTAAAGAAATAAAATCTGAGAACCAGAAGTGGATCCCAGAGAAACAGATCTTGGAGGGAGAGACTTAGCCTGTTTGGCAGCCTTAGCACGTGTGTAGGCCTTAATGGACATAGACACTGGAGGCCTGGCAGCCCCACGTGCTGGAGTAGTCTTATCCACTGAAATGGTGTCAGAAATATCCTGGGCTACGGTCTCAGAGGGGAGAACAGAAACTGGCACCGAGCTGGCCTCCGGTACCGAAGTAACCGGTGGGGCGGTGTCGTCGGTCTGTAGCGGTTGTGAAACCGGCTCAGAGGAGACAGAGACACTCGCGGTAAGCCTAAGCATGGTGTCGGTCGAGACCGCGGGTGTCGGTCCTTATCCTTCCGTTTTTTTAGGTAAATGTGCTGTCGGAAGCTCCGATGGCATGATATAACAGAAATCTTCCCCAAAATAATCCTGTGCAAACTCTGACCGACGCCTAAGAGTGCGTTTATTGAAAGAAGCACAAGCTGTACAGGCTGAGACGTTGTGTTCTGGGCCTAGGCAGGGTAAGCAGTAAGAGTGGAAATCCTTATGAGGTATTTGTTTCCCACAAGTTAAACAATTATTAACTTTTACAGTTTTATCTGACATCGGCTGAGGCAAGAAAAGGTCCCCAACGGGGTACTTAGCTTTTTTGAAGACTTCAGTAGCTGAAAACAGAGGAGCTGGCCGACCGGCACTTGCGAACTGCTTCTGCTTCGGGCACCGCATGGCAAGAAAGACTTAAGATGGCGTCGGCTGACGCTTTTATACCCCAGGCGCTCTGACGTCAGGGAAAGGGCGACATCAGCCGACGCCGGACCCAGACTTTGGAATCCGTCCGACCGAAGGGCTGCCCGAGGCAGGACAACCCATATGTCAGGACTGCAGTTGCATCCTTGAAGGACATCTGTGCATCAATGACATGCAGGTAATTATCACATTAACAATAAGTGCAGTTACAGAACAACACTGACTCATTACCACTTTTCAGGTAAAACTCAGCAGCTGTCACTGTTGTTCACATAAGTAGAAGTCGTTATCACATTGATGAATGCCAAGCCAGATTTGGGTTTTTGTCTACGTGCAGTCATTTCAAGCCACCACCCCCACCACGTTATGTCATTTTTACAATTTGTTTGATAGACAGTAAAGTCCCCATTATGGCTATAGGCTTCATATTTTTTGTGGACTACTGCAATTGAACATTGTATCACTGGGCTGCTTTCCCAGAGTCAGTCTTGGTCTTTTCACATGTTGTCTTGGTCTGCTCTCCATTCAGTCTCCCTCCCTTCAGGTTTGTTTTGGACTTAGTTATGGAAATTTTTTTTTTTTTATAATTTGGTACATAACTTTGCAAGGGAGCATCTGAATGTGCTTAGTAATACCTCAGTTTGAAAATATAATTCATAATTCCAACATGGTAAAAGAACTGTTCTTGTCTGTTATACACATGTACAGATATCAAAGTTTGTTTCAGACTTAGGTTATGGAAGTTATGATTTTTTTTCATATTTTGGTAAATAACTTAGCAAGGGAGCATCTGAATGTGCTTAGTAATACCTCATTTTGAAGACAGTCTTCATAGCTCCAACATGGTAAAAGAACTTTGCCTCCGTTATACATATGTGCAGCTATCAAAGTTGTTTGGGACTTACGGTTATGGAAATTATGATTTTTTTCATATTTTGGTAAATAACTTTGCAAGGGAGCATCTGAATGTGCCAAGTAATATCTCATTTTGAAGACAGTATTGCTGGTTCCAACATGGTAAAAGAAACGTGCCTGTCTGACACATGTGCAGATATCAAAGTTTGTTTGGGACTTAGGTTATGGAAATTATGATTTTTTTTTTCATATTTTGGTAAATAACTTTGCAAGGGAGCATCTGAATGTGCTAAGTAATACATCATTTGGAAAAGATTATTTATAGTTCTAACATGGTAAAATAATGGTGCCTGTATGTTGTACTCATAGGCAGATATCAAAGTTTGTTTCGGACTTAGGTTATGGAAATTATGATTTTTTTCATATTTTGGTAAATAACTGCAAGGGAGCATCTCATTGGGTGAAGCAATACCTCATTTTGAAGACATTGTTACTCCTTACAACATGGTAAAAACTGTGTCTGCGCACTGTACACACGTACAGATATCACAGTTTTAGTCTTGTACGAATATGAAAATTATGCATTTACAATACTTCTCATTATTATGCCCATATCTTTGCGAGGGAGCATGGTAATCACACAAATGATGTATCATTTTGAAGCTGACATTCAGATGCACAACTTCTACACTGATATGTAAGCTCTGTCTGTTACAGGTGATGAGATATTATGCTTCGTTTATTTATCAATTATGAAAAATAATATATTAATCATATTTCTGTGAATATCTCATGAAAGGAGCATCACACAGTAATGGTTAAGGTATCATTTTAAAGCTGACATTCATACTAACAAATTAAATTCAAATTGCATGGGTCTGCATGGTACATAGACCAAGATATTGTGCTTTGCTTTTCCAAAAAGGTAAAAAATTTGCACAATATCAGCATTCCTTGCAAAATATTTAATAATGACTGATATGCACCATCAACATTTACACTGTTGGAAAAGTCAGTGTCTGCTGAACAACTTTCGTGTTTACATTTTTAGTGTAGCTCATAGTTAAAGAGTTATGAGCATTTGTTTTCTGTATAGTATTACAAATGGATTTTCTGAAAATGAGCTCAGGCTGCACCGTTGTTCCTATGGTGGAGACTGAAGTGCAGTTTAAAGGAGTTTTAGACTTAGCAAAAGATATGATAGTTAGTGTAGTCGGTGTGAAGACACTGTCTGCAGCTGGGGGCTGTTCAACTGCTCCGGATCCCTCTTCAATAAGGTAGAGTATCCGGAGGCCCAGCCATCTCCGCTTGGTAGTCGGAGGCAGCCTGCGGTTCTAAAGCAGCGGTAGTCAGGGGCTGTTTAGGCACCTCACTGAAAACCAGCGAACCAGCGACTGGCCTAGCAGAGGCCTCGTCGTCCGGTCTGGGCCTTGGATGCCTATCCTTCTCTTTGCGCTTCTATCCTGGTTGTCTGTTGCTCAGACGGCATGGTGCAATTGAATTTTCTGCCAAAGTAATGTCGGGCAAAAATCAAACAGAC
Organism: Protopterus annectens; assembly: GCF_019279795.1. Taxonomy (NCBI): domain Eukaryota; kingdom Metazoa; phylum Chordata; order Ceratodontiformes; family Protopteridae; genus Protopterus; species Protopterus annectens. The sequence goes on along the minus strand of NC_056743.1, from coordinate 1,923,408,502 downwards.
GTTTAATAGTGTGGTTGTTAAACCTAGCACAAAACCGACAACCAGTGACGTCATGGTCTGGGCCTAGGCATGGAATACAGTAAGAAAGAAAATCCTTATGAGGTATTTGCTTCCCACAAGAAATACAATTATTAACTTTTACTGACATCGGTCTGAGGCAAGAAAAAAAAGTTTCCCCAACGGGGTACTTAGCTTTATAGAAGACTTCGGTTCTGAAATTCGGATTGAAAATTTCAGGAGTCGGCCGACCGGCAGTTGCGACCGGCTTCTGCTTCGGGCACCACGCAGCAAGAAAGACTGAAGAAAATGGCGTCGGCTGCCTCTTTTATACCCCTGTCGCACTGACGTCGGGGAAGAAGCGACCGCAACTGATGCCGGACCAAGACTTTGGAACTCAGGCCGACTGCGGGACCGCCTGACGGCGGATAACCCAAGTGTAATGACTGCAGCAGTGTAATAGGATGAACATCATGCAGATTATGACTCGTACCATAAAGAAAGGAATCTGCATGTAGAACAAGAAAATCAATAGCAGGCTGTGAAAGGTACAATGTCAGGCTCAAAGCCAAATTATAAAAAAGAGGTTATGTCTTACCATAACGTTCCCTCTGTGTTGTAGATCTTTGTTCATTAATTACTATTAGGACTTCAGTTCCATCCTCGGATCTGATACGGCTGTTTCCAAGCTCGTGCCAGCCAAAAACTCAGCTAAGACCTACCCATAATGCCCCTCATAGTTACTCCAGATAGAGTTTGTCTGCCCCTATATAATAGACGTAGTAACAGAAAAATAGTACAAGGCTCGGTCTGAGCAAATACCCTAACCAGGAGTTCCTAAATCCAACAGGAGTCCAGGCAGGGGGAAGGAGGGTGGGAAGTAATGAATGAACAAAGATCTACAACACAGATGGAATGTTATAGTAAGACATAACTTCTTTACCTGGTGGTGTAAATCTTTGTTCATCAATTACTATTAGAACCAAGTCCCCAGCTACTTGAGTCCTGGGTGGCCCTAAGGAAGGATATTCCTTAGCACCATAGAACCAAAAGATGCTCGTCCCCTGGAGACAAAATCCAATTTGTAATGAGAGATAAAAGTATGAGGTCTTGCCCAAGTGGCTGCTGCACAGATATCATCCATACAGGCTCTGAAATGCAATGCTACAGAAGTAGCCAGATCTGGTAGAATGAGCCTTTATTCTGGAAGGTAAAGACAGCTTATTCTGTTGGTAGATAAAAGGTAATGATGTTTCTAAGCCAGGAGGATAAAGTCAGTTTGGAATGAGGTTTACCCAATCTGGGTCCTGCAAAGGCCACAAAAAAATTGATCTGTTTTCCTGAAAGATTTTGTCCTGTCCAAATAACAATGAAGTTGCCGATGCACATCAAGGATATGCAAAATGTACTCCCCTCTATCAGAATGCGGAGGGAAGAAAACCGGCAGGTCAACAGATTGGTTAATGGAAAAGCCAGAAATGACCTTGGGCAAGAAGGAAGGGTCAGTACGAAGGAAAACCCTATCCGTGTGGAAGATCAAGGTCTCACTCAAGGCCTGCAACTCAGATAGGCTTCTCGCTGAGGTAAGTGCTACTAGAAGTAAGGTCTTCCATGACAAACATTTTAAATCACATGAATTAAAGGGCTTGAAAGGATGACCTGTGAGAGATTGAAGTACCAGTGTCAAGTCCCAGGGTTCAAATGGAGGCTTGACTGGAGGTTTAACATGTAATGAGAAGTATGTACATACCATAACGTTCCATGTTAGTGGTCTTCTCGCCTTCTTTCTTGCTGGATGGGTTCGGAGCCGAACCTCTGCTCCGACTCTGCCTATTACAAAAACTCGAGAGCTATTTTTCACCGGCTCGAGGCTATACTATGTCCCATAATGCTAGGTGTCATATACCCAGATCTCGTTTGATAGCTAACACTATGGACATACATGTCCCACCACAATAGAGAAGATATCTATCTAAACAAACACACACACACACATATATATATATATATATATATATATATATATATATATATATATATATGTATATATATATCTCTCTATATATATATATATATATATATATATATATATATATATATATATATATATATATATATATATATATATATATATATATATATATATATATATATATCTCCATCCACTTCTACATATATCTCTTACAAGGGCTACCAAAAGGGAGTAAGAGAGATAGTGAGGAAATTACTCTGGTGACAAAAAACGGATGGAGGGTGGGACGCAAGAAAGAAGGCGAGAAGACAACTAACATGGAACGTCATGGTAAGTACACAACTTCTCAATGTTAAGTTGTCAATCTTGCCTTCATTCTTGCTGGATGGGACAGCGTCCCTAGAACCTTAGTCCTGGGTGGCTCAATGGAACAGACTCTTGAGTACAGTGGAACCAAAATCAGCCCGACTTCTGGAGGCCATGTCCAGTTTGTAATGAGAAATGAAGGTATGAGGAGAGGCCCATGTGGCCGCTGCACAAATGGAATCCACTGGCAATCTTGCCTGAAAAGCTACTGAAGAAGCTGGTGCTCTGGTTGAATGAGCTCTAGGCTTAGTAGGGAGCTCCTTATGCCTCAATTGATAAATTAACATAATGAGAGAAGTCAACCATCTGGACAAGGTTACTTTTGAAACTGGGAGGCCTTGCTTCCCTTCCGCATAAGACAGGAAGAGCTGGTCCGATTTCCTCATCTGCTTAGTTTTATCCAGGTAGAAACGTAATTGACGGTGAACATCCAAACAATGCAACTTTCATTCAGCTCTATCGGTATAATGTGGGAAGAAGACAGGAAGATAGATGGTCTGATTCTGATTTTTCTCAGAGTACTTTGGGTAAAAATGAAGGATTAGTTCTAAGTGAGACTATCTTTGTGAAAAACAAGGTAAGGAGGGCGAACACAAAGTGCTTGAAATTCCGACACCCTTCTTGCTGAGGTGATAGCTACTAAGAAGAGTGTTTTCCACGAGAGCAATTTTAATGAACAGGAAGCCGCTGGCTCAAAAGGAGGGAGAATTAAGGACGACAGTACCAAGTTTAAGTCCCATGGTGGGGGAGGATCTTTTATCGGGGGCCTAAGTAAAGGAGTTCCTTTTAGAAAGGCTTTGCAAGGCCTGTGGGACATAATGGTAGTCTATGACAAGCCAACATGGAAATTGGCAATAGCAGCCAGCTGGACTCTGATGGTGGCGGAGGAAGAGCCCATTTGAAAAAGTTCTGCCAAAAACTCAAGAACTGTTTGGACAGGAGCTGTAAAGGGGTCCACTTGTTTTTGCCCTGCCCAAACAGAGAAACGCTTCCATTTGCTAGCCTAAGTCTTTCTAGTAGTAGACTTTGAGAAGCGAGGATAATGTCACAAACTGACAGAGATTAAAGGAAGCCTGGCTAGGGTTGGAAGTGGAGCAACCAAGCTGTGAGGTTGAGAGATCGAAGGGACTGATGCAGCCCGCCCGATTGATGGGTCAGAAGATCTGGCACTGGGTCCAGATGCCAGGGCTATTCCAGTAGATGACGTTGCAGGAATGGAAACCAAATTTGTCGAGGCCAGTAAGGGGCAATGAGGATCATTCTGGATTTCAAGGCAGTTGCTTTCTGGACTAACTGAGTAATTAAGGGAAAGGGAGGAAAGGCATACAGAAGACCCCGGGGCCAATCGTGGACTAGAGCATCTCTGGGGGGTGGGGGGGGGACCTAGGAGAGGTAAGAGGGTGAAGAAGTCTTGACACTTGCTGTTTTGAGGGGTTGCGAAAAGGTTGCAGCAAGGTTGACCCCACCTTCCGAATATTTTTTCCGCTACTAGCTGGTTGAGAGACCACTCGTAGGGCATGAGAATGGCCCTGCTCAGTCTGTCCGCTATGACGTTGGACTTCCCGGGAATATGCATTGCTACCAGAAACCGTTAAGTGATCGCCCACTGCCAAAGTCTGAGTGCTTCCCGACATAGGGGGTAGGACCTGGTTCCGCCCTGCTTGTTGATGTACCACACTACAGACATATTGTGTGTCTGAACCGCAATAGTCCCAGAGGGTAGAGTCCTGAAGGGCCTGCAACGCTAAAAGTACCGCTCTCATTTCCAAGACATTTATGTGCAGGTGGCTTTCGAAGGGTTGCCAAATGCCCTGGACTGTCCTGCCCTGAAAATGCCCCCCCCACCCCCCACCCGATCAGTGGGGCATCCGTTGTCACAGTGGCAACAGAAGGAGGAAGAACAGGTCTACCCTGGAGTACCTGAGGGGAGACCATCCACCAAGAGAGGTGTCGTTTGCATGACTGAGTGATTAGAATGTTGTGTGACATGGGGAGCTGTTGAAAGGACCACTGGGAAAACAGCATCCACTGCAGGATCCGCATATGAAAACGAGCTAGGGGGAGTAAAGTGATTGCTGCTGCCATGATGTTTTTAGTATAAATCTGGCTTGGACCCTGGTCTCCTGTAGTAGGATCTGAACATGGCTGCGAATGTCTGAAACTCTGTGTAGGTAGTTTTGCTGACAGCTCCACCGTGTTTAAAACGGCGCCTATGAAGGTAATAGACTGACAAGGCGACAAGACAGACTTTTCTAAATTTAGAGAGATGCCTAGCGCGTTGCACGTTTGTATAGCATAATCTCTGGATTGGAGTAGTTGGTGTCTGCTGGTGGCAGTAAGGAGCCAGTCGTCTAAATATGGAAACACCTGGAATCCTTGTCGTCTCAGGTGAGCCGCAACCACTGCCATGCATTTGGTAAACACCCTGGGGGCTGTGGTGAGGCCAAAGGGCAGGGCTCTGAATTGGTAGTGACTAGCTCCCAGCCGGAAGCGGAGAAACCTCCTGGAGCACCTGTTCATCTTGATATGATGGTACGCATCCTGAAGGTTTATAGAGCGCATCCAATTGTTCTGACTCAGAAAGGGTAGAATGGACTGTAGCGTGACCATCCGGAACTTAGTTCTTTGAGCTGACTTGTTCAGCCTGCTGAGATCCAATATAGGTCTCCAGTCCCCTGTCTTTTTTGGTACCAACTTGGAGTAGATTCCGGATCCTTGTTGGTCTGCTGGGACGGGCTGGATGGCCCTTTTTCTTAGCAGCTTTGAAATTGCTAGTGCTGCTTGAACTCTCAGACCGGGTGGAACGTCTGGAAGGGGCCCTTCTGGCTGATGTGGGGTGTGAATAAAGAGAATTTTGTAACCCTCGGATATGATAGACCGTACCCATTTGTCTTGCATGAGGGAATGCCAGGCTTCTGGGTACAGTGATAGTCTTCCCCAGACTGCCTCCGAAAGTGGACAGTCTGGCAGCTCCTCAGGGGTGCTGGAAGGGT